>NW_025799309.1:0-1051 GCF_021613505.1 Equus quagga
GGCACTGTAATATTTGGCTGTTTCTCTTGAACCGTAGAATACATTTGCTGTGTCTTTGTCACTCACCTCTGTATCTCCCCGGTCTCTCACTCATTCTCAACAAATATTTTTAAATTTAATTCATTCTTTCCATGAATGCAGCAACCATATAGTTCCTGCTGAATCCCCAGTAGCCAGGTCAGTGACTAACACACTGTAGGTGCTCAGTGGGTAAACTAATACAAGAAAGGGAGAGGTGAAGGACAGAACTCTGCTTCATCTTTAAATCTTCATTTTGCACTCAAATGTGAAGGCAGAGTGTGATGGGGATGCTGGATAAATGTTATAAATGTATAAAAGCATTTTCTATTTTTCAATTCGGTGGTAATGCATGTCAGAGCATATTTCAAATATATTGTGACATATATAATAGTCATTCCTTGCCTCAAAACATTGGAAAATTGAAATGAGGCTAGTCATTTTGTTCCCTGACACCTGCTCTATTAGGAATTTCTACGTTCCAAATCCTCTTCTGCAAATCCACACACACCTCCACTCCAAGTTCATGAAAGCCACTGACAATCTGTCATTTGTTTCCTCTCAGCCTGGACTCAGTTTCTCAAAATGGTGTTCCAAGAAGCCACTACCAATTAAAGCTGTCAGAGGAAATGAAATAATGTGGCTCTCCTGGGATAAATTCTCTTCATCCTCTCTTACAGGCGCCTAGATTCAGAACTCTGAGTTTCAAACTATTTGGCTTCATAGGAAAAGGGTTCAAGCCACACATACTCAATAAATATAATTCGTGTATTCTCTGAGCACAAAAAGTATGCTTAGTTCCATGTTTATTACTATTACAGGTAAAGTAAAAGTTATATAACAAGGTCTCTAACTTGGACATGCTTAGAACTTTCCCCATCTTTCTTTATAAGCACTCTCAGGATTCCCTAATTTGGATTGTTTCTTTACGTTGAGGTGGATTCTTAATGCATCTAGCTGTATGTGCAACAAACTCTACACAGAAGGCTTGTCAGAGGGTAGTGTGGTCAAAGAGCAGAAAAATATTTAATGC
>NW_025799310.1:0-1051 GCF_021613505.1 Equus quagga
GCATTAAATATTTTTCTGCTCTTTGACCACACTACCCTCTGACAAGCCTTCTGTGTAGAGTTTGTTGCACATACAGCTAGATGCATTAAGAATCCACCTCAACGTAAAGAAACAATCCAAATTAGGGAATCCTGAGAGTGCTTATAAAGAAAGATGGGGAAAGTTCTAAGCATGTCCAAGTTAGAGACCTTGTTATATAACTTTTACTTTACCTGTAATAGTAATAAACATGGAACTAAGCATACTTTTTGTGCTCAGAGAATACACGAATTATATTTATTGAGTATGTGTGGCTTGAACCCTTTTCCTATGAAGCCAAATAGTTTGAAACTCAGAGTTCTGAATCTAGGCGCCTGTAAGAGAGGATGAAGAGAATTTATCCCAGGAGAGCCACATTATTTCATTTCCTCTGACAGCTTTAATTGGTAGTGGCTTCTTGGAACACCATTTTGAGAAACTGAGTCCAGGCTGAGAGGAAACAAATGACAGATTGTCAGTGGCTTTCATGAACTTGGAGTGGAGGTGTGTGTGGATTTGCAGAAGAGGATTTGGAACGTAGAAATTCCTAATAGAGCAGGTGTCAGGGAACAAAATGACTAGCCTCATTTCAATTTTCCAATGTTTTGAGGCAAGGAATGACTATTATATATGTCACAATATATTTGAAATATGCTCTGACATGCATTACCACCGAATTGAAAAATAGAAAATGCTTTTATACATTTATAACATTTATCCAGCATCCCCATCACACTCTGCCTTCACATTTGAGTGCAAAATGAAGATTTAAAGATGAAGCAGAGTTCTGTCCTTCACCTCTCCCTTTCTTGTATTAGTTTACCCACTGAGCACCTACAGTGTGTTAGTCACTGACCTGGCTACTGGGGATTCAGCAGGAACTATATGGTTGCTGCATTCATGGAAAGAATGAATTAAATTTAAAAATATTTGTTGAGAATGAGTGAGAGACCGGGGAGATACAGAGGTGAGTGACAAAGACACAGCAAATGTATTCTACGGTTCAAGAGAAACAGCCAAATATTACAGTGCC
>NW_025799311.1:0-6585 GCF_021613505.1 Equus quagga
GGTTTGCAAATATTTTCTCTCTTTCCGTAGGTTGCCTTTTCACTCTGGTGATGGTTTCCTTTGTGTGCAGAAGCTTTGTAGTTTGATGTAGACCCAGTTGTCTGTTTTTGCTTTTGTTGCCTTGGCTTTTGGTGTCAAGTGCAAAAATCATTGCCAAAACTGATGTCATAAAGGCGAGGATGCCCACTCTCTCCACTTCTCTTCAGTGCTGGAATCCTCAGCCAGAGCAATCAGGCAAGAAACAGAAATAAAAGGCATCCAAATTGGAAAGGAAGAAGGAAGGTTATCTGTGTTTGCAGATGACGTGGTCTTTTAAGTAGAAAACCCTAAAGACTCCACAAAAAACTGTTAGATCTAATAAACAAATTCAGTAAAAGAGCAGGATACAAAATCAATGTATAAAAATCTGTTGCCTTTCTGCACATCCACAGTGAACTATCTAAAAAGGAGCTTAAGAAAATAATGCCATTTACAATAGCATCAAAAAGAATAAAATACTTAGGAATGAAATTAACCAAGGGAATGAAAGACTTGTATGCTGAAAATGATAAGACATTGCTCAAAGAAACTGATAAAGACACAAATATATGGAAAGACATCCTGCGCTCATGGATTGTAAGAGTTACTATTGTTAAAATGTCCATGATACCCAAAGCAGTCTACAGATTCAATGCCATCCCTACCAAAATCAGAATGGTAGGGGCTGGCTGGGTGGCACAGCAGTTAAGTTCGCATGTTCCACTTCGACGACCCAGGGTTCGCCCGTTCCAATCCCTGGTGCGGACATGGCACCACTTGGCAAGCCATGCTGTGGTGGGTGTCCCACAAATAAAGTAGAGGGAGATGGGCACTGATGTTAGCTCAGGGCCAGTCTTCCCTGGCAAAAAGAGGAGGATTGGCAGCATATTTAGCTCAGGGCTAATATTCCTCAAAAAAAAAAAAAAAATCACAGTGGAAGTTTACAGAAGTAGATAAAACAATCCTTAAATTCACGTGGAGTCACCAAGGACCCGGAATAGCCAAAGCAATCTTGAAGGAAGAACACAGCTGGAGGCATCAGCTGCCTGGTTCAAACTATCCTAAAGCTACAGTAATGAAAACAGTGTGGCGCTGGCATAGAGACAGACACACAGGCCAACGGAACAGAATCGAGAGCCCAGAAGGACACCACACGTATGCGGTCAACTGATCTTCAACATGGGAGCCGAGATTAGTCAACAGGGAAAGGCCGGTCTCTTAACAATGGTGCTGGAAAACTGGACATGTGCATGCAGGAGAATGAAAAGGGACTCTTCTCTCACACCATCCACCCCACAAACCAGCACAGACTCACCAAGGCCTTAAACGTGACACAGGAACCTGTGAGATCCCTGGAAGAAGACTCAGGGACGGCCTCACCTTCCTTATCCGTGCCCGAGTTCCTCCTCTCTTCCATCTTCTTTCACATGGAGCAGCATTGTCTCATGTTTCCCAGCGTCCTGGTCTGAAAGTGGGATGTCCACTCGCATTAGTGTGTGGTCGCCCTGAAGTGCACCTGCATCCTCGATATGATGCTGAGGTTGGACGTCAGGATTGTAACACAGCTGCTTACATGTGGCTTTTGCCCTATTTTGGACAGTCTCCTCAGCGGCGTCCTGGACATCAGATTGCTGGGTCAAAGTTGACGTTTTATGGTTTTTGAGATGTTTCTGTTGAGCATTTTTCAAATGACACCTTGCACCTCCCACGAGCGTGGCTGTAACACAGGCCCCTCCTCCTCTCTGCTCAGTGCCACCCCTTGGGAGGTCCCAGCCCTTCTCTTTGAGGTCATTTGCCCCCTCAGGCTGTCCTGCTGTGTAGAACTGGGGGACGCCTCCTGTGGAACTTGAGGACCGGAGGTCAGCCCAGGAAGGCAGCTTCTCAGCAGAACCTAGGCCGTGGCTGGAGCCTGGAGGCTATGGGGCCGGGGCGCCTCCTGCCTGAGGCTGGGGAAGCCCCCTGCCCTACAGCCTCCACCTTCATTTCTGGACTGAAGGTCAGATGCCCAACCCTGGGGCCCAGGAGGAGCCCCTCCATCAGCTGACGAGGGTACCAGGGAGAGGCTGGTCCAGTGACTGTTCCCTATTGTCAGGCAGAAGCGAAGTCACAAGACGACACGTCATGAGCCATGAGGTGGGGATCGGTGGACGGGCCGGCTCCAACTGCCCACTAGGGTCCCGAGTATGCACAGTGGGTCACAGGAGCTGTCTCTGTGCCCCTCTGCCCAGCCTCATCGCAGCTCAGTGGCAGGCTGCGGCTTTGTGCCACCTGCAGGTTGCACGACACTGTGCAGCCTTCTCACTGGGAGTCCAGGTGGGCAGGGGAGACTGGCCGGGACAGGCGAGCGCAGATCTCATGTCAGGGCTACTGTCCCGGGGCCTTGGTGGCTGGCTCGACTCAGAGGGTACATGGGATTTTCCTGGACACCACCTCGCCCTCCCCTGATGGGATGGGCTCCCCAGCGTCTCCAGCACTGGAGGGGCTCACAGATCCTCGGGGTCCGAGCTGGTGGCCTAGGTGGGTGAGGCGTCTTGGGCAGGCAGCCTGTGCCTGAGACCTCAGGGTCTTCATCACCAAAGTGCTGGCACCAGAATGCTTGGGAGTCAGATGTTTCCAACTTGGTTTTATTCAGGGGCTTCTGCTGTGTGTCCAGGAGCCGTCCAGGGTGTGAACTAGAAGAGACGCCACCGCCCATGGTAACTTCAGGAAACAGTGGACGTCAGCACAATAAAAGGGCACTGCATGGTGTCAAGTGCTCAAGAGAAAACTGAAGCAGGGGATGTGGGGGGGTTTCAGTTTTAGGGGGTGGCCAGGAGGGCCTGGCCGAGACCACAGGTGGGCGGGGATCCCCCTCCTCCCATGGGAGGGACAGAGTGGGGCTTCCCCACCATTGGAGGGTCTCGTCGGGATGGGGAAGCTGATGTCCCTCCTGAGCAGGAGAGAGACATGATGGACACCTGGCTGGGGGGATCTCTGGGCCATGGTGGCCACTGTGCCAGGGCCAGGCTGAAGGTTAAAGGGCGAGAGCAGGACGCAGGAGGGTGGCAGCCAAGGGGTATCCAGTGCTAGGGTGATGCTAAGCCCGAGCAGGGCCACCCCTCAACCCTGAGGGGCCATGTGCCTGGGCTCAGATTGGTAAGGACCTGGGCCTGTCGATGTCCAGTCAGTCCCTGTGGATCAGGGCCACGTAGAGGGAAGGCCATGGGTTTGCAGGACTGACCGCAACCACGAGGTCATCCTGCTGCTCCTCTGTTCCATTTCCAGTGGCTGCACGACTGCAGAGGGGAGATGGCAGATCTGGAGGGCCCCGCCTGACACCCTGAGGGGCAGAGGCTCAAGACTGAGTGGTGAGTTCTCACCCTTTCCTCCTACCACCTCCTTGACCGCCGGGTCCTGATGAGTGGGGCCCTGGCCCCAGCTGTCCACCCACACCACCTGGCTCACGCCCCACTCCGGCACTGCACATCGTGTGGCCTCGGGCTGGGTTCGTCCTTGGAACCTCAGAGCCCCGCTCATAAGGAGGGTTGGGCAAGAAGTGAATGACGGGGAGGTGTGTTGGTTCCTGCCCTGCCAGGCAAACCTGGCACCCCGCACGCTGCCCGCGTCACACCTGGCCAGTGGGCGAGCTTCAGGATGGGGCCTGTGCACACCACACCTCTGCCTGCACCCCCAGCACATCTGGAGTGTGTGCTCACGGGGGGTCAGCCAAGTGCAGAGGAGGAGCTGGACACACAGGCACATGCACATTCAGATGCGCACAGCACACACCTCACACACGCACACATGTGTACGCTTTCACAGGTGCACATTCAAACACACAGCATACACCTGCTCACACATGTGCACATGTGTATATTCACACATGAATGTTTATATGCACACAGCATGCACATCTTCATATATGCACACATGAGCATGCATTCATACGTGCACATTTGCGCACACAGCATGCATGTGCTCACACATGCACACATGAGCGTACACACTTGAGCAGGACACACACGCACGCACACACACTGGAGAGCGGCTCAGCCTCTCTGTGAGGTGGGAGGGCGCTGGTTCTCATTGCCTCTGTGGGAGCCAGAGCTGGAGGGCGACCGCCGTGCAGGGTGACATTGGCATCAACAGGCCAACAGCACTCACAGCTGGCGTGGTGCCTGTGAGGGTTGTTGTTCGCATTGGTGTTACTCTTATGAGGTTCTTTGTGTCACAGATGTACAGAGACCCCTCACCCACCACTCCCTGCCAGGTGAGAGTCCGTGTGCCAGCCAGCCACCCCCTTCCCTGTCCCAGGCAGGAATCGCTTGAGTCCAGCACCGTCGGCATCCAGTACCAGGAGGGAGTGAGAGGACAGCTGTCCCTTTGCTGGACAGGAGGCCCCCGAGAAGATGTGCTTCTCCTTATGTCAAAGTACAGATGAGCCCAGGAAAACATGACTCGGGGATTTGGGGACCTAGATGAGCTGATTTTAAGTTCACATGGAGAAATCACTGAACAAGAAAATCCAGGAAAACTCGAGGAGCTGTCACCAGAGGGACGAGCCTGACAGCAATGAAAACACAGAGGTGACTCAGTGTGATACTGCCGTGACCCAGAACAGCCTTTCCAAGGGGACATGTGTCCCGGGAGCCACTTACAACAAGTGACACATGCACCCCACAGAGTCACGTGTCTCCATGGGAAATGTGTAATTGGAGTCAGAGAAGAGCACGGAGCAGGGAAATGTCTGCCCTTCCGATTTCCTGAGTGGAGGGTGCTTCCGCAAACCCGCTCTTTAAAAGACCAAACAGCAAAGGGACATGAGGTGGAAGCTGACACCTGAGGGAGGACAGTGGCTCCTGATGACGAGGCATCCTATCACCTCGCTGCTGAGAGACATGCGGATGAAGCTGGGAAGCCCTTCAGGCTGCACCTGTCACCCCATGGCCTGGTGGAATGGCAGCACCCCGAAATTCCGCCCACTGCCCGGCACCCTGACTGCTCTTGTCCATAGCAGTTGTCTCCTTTGTGAGCGGCTCTGCCGTCTCACACTGCCCACCTCGATGTGAGTGCAGGAGGCACAACTCACACCGCAACTGGTCAGTCAGGTGAGCATGACATGTTCCCTCCCCACTTCAGGCCATTTTGAGGACAGTGGCCACGGGGTGGGTGATGCTGGCCTCCCTTGGCTGTGGCCGAAGTTACACCAACCCATGAGTCTCAAGGGCAAGCTGGGCTCAGGCAACCCTCCCCTGGCTCCGTGGGGTGAGGGTGCTGCCTGTGGTTCCTATGTCCATGGGGGAGGCTGAGGTCAGAGCCTAGACAACTTGTCCAGAGCTGGAGGAGGGAGAGGAGAAGGAGGAAGAAGAGGAGGATGGAGGAGAATAGACAAGGAGGGGGCAGAAGGGGAAGGATGGATGAGGAGTGGGAGATTGAGGAGGTGCAGGGGATAAGAAGAGGAGGAGGGTCATAGATCACGGAAGAGGAGGAAGAGGAGGAGGGTAGAGGAGAATAGATGGGGAGGATAGTGGAGGAGGAGGACAGGAGGAGAGTATGGGGGAGAAGGATGGGCAGGAGGGGGACTCAGGAGGAAGAGGGGGGAGAAAGATGAGATGGGGAGGAGGAAAATGGAGGAGGAGAATGAAAAGGTGGAGAAGAATAGATAAGGAAGTGGGAAAGAGGAAAAGGACAGTAAAGGAGAAGGTAGAGGATGAGGAGGCGGAGAAAGCGGGGAAGGATGGAGGATTGGGACGATAGAGAAGAGGGCGGATTGAGGAGGACGAGGATGGATGACGTGAATGGAGGAGGATACAAGGGGGAGTATGATGGAGGAGGATGGAGAAGGAGAAGGAGGATGGAGGAGGAGGAGGGTTAGGATGTGGACATAGGAGGAGAATGCAAGAGGAGGAGGGAGGACTGATGAGCAAGGAGAGGGAGGATGAGATGGATGCAGGAGGAGGACTGAGGAGCAGGAGGAGGATGGAAGAAGGAGGAGGAGGAAGATGTAGAAGGAGGAAGAAGGATGCAGATGGAGGGGAAAGAGGAGAAGCAGGATGGAGGAGTGATGACAGACATGGTGAGGATAGAGAAAAAGGAGAATAATACGGATGGAGGCAGAGGAGGAGATTTTGGAGCAGGAGAATGAAGAGGAGAAGGAGGATGGAACTGGAGGAGGGTGGAAGAGGTTGGAGTAGATTTAGGAGGAGGAGATGGAGAAGGAAGATAGAGAAGGATGGAGGAGAGAGATCCAGAAGGAGTAAAAAAGAGGTGGCTGGGCAGGAGGGAGGAGGATGGTGAGGTGGGAGGAGGAGCAGATTAAGGAGGAGGAGGAAGAGGGAGGAGGAGAAGGATGGAGGAGTAGGAGGAAGAATGATGGAGGATGAGGATAGAGGAAGATCAGAGGTCCCAGGGCAGGCAGTGAGGGGCCAGGGTGGGTCCTAGTGGAGGTTGTACCCCTATGAGCCCCGGGTCTGGTCGTCAGACTGAGAAGCACAGGGAAGCTGAGTGAGGGGTGTATGGGAACCTGCTGTACCAGTTTTTAATTCAAGGTAAGAGGTTTGAAACGTCAATATAGGTCTTCTCCACCCA
>NW_025799312.1:0-2955 GCF_021613505.1 Equus quagga
CCTGCTCAGGAGGGACATCAGCTTCCCCATCCCGACGAGACCCTCCAATGGTGGGGAAGCCCCACTCTGTCCCTCCCATGGGAGGAGGGGGATCCCCGCCCACCTGTGGTCTCGGCCAGGCCCTCCTGGCCACCCCCTAAAACTGAAACCCCCCCACATCCCCTGCTTCAGTTTTCTCTTGAGCACTTGACACCATGCAGTGCCCTTTTATTGTGCTGACGTCCACTGTTTCCTGAAGTTACCATGGGCGGTGGCGTCTCTTCTAGTTCACACCCTGGACGGCTCCTGGACACACAGCAGAAGCCCCTGAATAAAACCAAGTTAGAAATGTCTGACTCTCAAGCATTCTGGTGCCAGCACTTGGGTGATGAAGACCCTGAGGTCTCAGGCACAGGCTGCCTGCCCAAGGTGCCTCACCCACCTAGGCCTCCAGCTCGGACCCCAAGGTTCTGCGAGCCCCTCCTGTGCTGGAGATGCTGGGGAGCCCATCCCATCAGGGGAGGGTGAGGTGGTGTCCAGGACAATCCCATGTACTCCCTGAGTCAAGCCAGCCACCAAGGCCCCGGGACAGTGGCTCCGACATGAGATCTGCGCTCACCTCTCCCTACCACTCTCCCCTGCCCACCTGGACTCGCGGTGAGAAGGCTGCACAGTGTCGTGCAACCTGCAGACGGCACAAAGCCGCAGGCTGCCACTGAGCTGCGATGAGGCTGGGCAGAGGGGCGCAGAGACAGCAACTGTGACCCACCGTCCACACTTTCAACCTAATGGGCAGTTGGAGCCGGCCCGTCCACCGATCCCCACCTCATGACTCATGACGTGTCGTCTTGTGACTTTGCTTCTGCCTGACAATAGGGAACAGTCACTGGACCGGCCTCTCCCTGGGACCCTCGTCGGCTGATGGAGGGGCTCCTCCTGGGCCCCAGGGTTGGGCATCTGACCTTCAGTCCAGAAATGAAGGTGGAGGCTGTAGGGCAGGGGGCTTCCCCAGCCTCAGGCAGGAGGCGCCCCGGCCCCATAGCCTCCAGGCTCCAGCCACGGCCTAGGTTCTGCTGAGAAGCTGCCTTCCTGGGCTGACCTCCGGTCCTCAAGTTCCACAGGAGGCGTCCCCCAGTTCTACACAGCAGGACAGCCTGAGGGGGCAAATGACCTCAAAGAGAAGGGCTGGGACCTCCCAAGGGGTGGCACTGAGCAGAGAGGAGGAGGGGCCTGTGTTACAGCCACGCTCGTGGGAGGTGCAAGGTGTCATTTGAAAAATGCTCAACAGAAACATCTCGAAAACCATAAAACGTCAACTTTGACCCAGCAATCTGATGTCCAGGACGCCGCTGAGGAGACTGTCCAAAATAGGGCAAAAGCCACATGTAAGCAGCTGTGTTACAATCCTGACGTCCAACCTCAGCATCATATCGAGGATGCAGGTGCACTTCAGGGCGACCACACACTAATGCGAGTGGACATCCCACTTTCAGACCAGGACGCTGGGAAACATGAGACAATGCTGCTCCATGTGAAAGAAGATGGAAGAGAGGAGGAACTCGGGCACGGATAAGGAAGGTGAGGCCGTCCCTGAGTCTTCTTCCAGGGATCTCACAGGTTCCTATGTCACGTTTAAGTCCTTGGTGAGTCTGTGCTGGTTTGTGGGGTGGATGGTGTGAGAGAAGAGTCCGTTTTCATTCTCCTGCATGCACATGTCCAGTTTTCCAGCACCATTGTTAAGAGACCGGCCTTTCCCTGTTGACTAATCTCGGCTCCCATGTTGAAGATCAGTTGACCGCATACGTGTGGTGTCCTTCTGGGCTCTCGATTCTGTTCCGTTGGCCTGTGTGTCTGTCTCTATGCCAGCGCCACACTGTTTTCATTACTGTAGCTTTAGGATAGTTTGAACCAGGCAGCTGATGCCTCCAGCTGTGTTCTTCCTTCAAGATTGCTTTGGCTATTCCGGGTCCTTGGTGACTCCACGTGAATTTAAGGATTGTTTTATCTACTTCTGTAAACTTCCACTGTGATTTTTTTTTTTTTTTTGAGGAATATTAGCCCTGAGCTAAATATGCTGCCAATCCTCCTCTTTTTGCCAGGGAAGACTGGCCCTGAGCTAACATCAGTGCCCATCTCCCTCTACTTTATTTGTGGGACACCCACCACAGCATGGCTTGCCAAGTGGTGCCATGTCCGCACCAGGGATTGGAACGGGCGAACCCTGGGTCGTCGAAGTGGAACATGCGAACTTAACTGCTGTGCCACCCAGCCAGCCCCTACCATTCTGATTTTGGTAGGGATGGCATTGAATCTGTAGACTGCTTTGGGTATCATGGACATTTTAACAATAGTAACTCTTACAATCCATGAGCGCAGGATGTCTTTCCATATATTTGTGTCTTTATCAGTTTCTTTGAGCAATGTCTTATCATTTTCAGCATACAAGTCTTTCATTCCCTTGGTTAATTTCATTCCTAAGTATTTTATTCTTTTTGATGCTATTGTAAATGGCATTATTTTCTTAAGCTCCTTTTTGGATAGTTCACCGTGGATGTGCAGAAAGGCAACAGATTTTTATACGTTGATTTTGTATCCTGCTCTTTTACTGAATTTGCTTATTAGATCTAACAGTTTTTTGTGGAGTCTTTAGGGTTTTCTACTTAAAAGATCACGCTGTCCACAAACACAGATAACGTTCCTTCTTCCTTTCCAATTTGGATGGCTTTTATTTCTGTTTCTTGCCTGATTGCTCTGGCTGAGGATTCCAGTACTGAAGAGAAGTGGAGAGAGTGGGGATCCTTGCCTTTATGACATCAGTTTTGGCAATGATTTTTGCACTTGACACCAAAAGCCAAGGCAACAAAGGCAAAAACAGACAACTGGGTCTACATCAAACTACAAAGCTTCTGCACACAAAGGAAACCATCAACAGAGTGAAAAGGCAACCTACGGAAAGAGAGAAAATATTTGCAAACC
>NW_025799313.1:0-2955 GCF_021613505.1 Equus quagga
GGTTTGCAAATATTTTCTCTCTTTCCGTAGGTTGCCTTTTCACTCTGTTGATGGTTTCCTTTGTGTGCAGAAGCTTTGTAGTTTGATGTAGACCCAGTTGTCTGTTTTTGCCTTTGTTGCCTTGGCTTTTGGTGTCAAGTGCAAAAATCATTGCCAAAACTGATGTCATAAAGGCAAGGATCCCCACTCTCTCCACTTCTCTTCAGTACTGGAATCCTCAGCCAGAGCAATCAGGCAAGAAACAGAAATAAAAGCCATCCAAATTGGAAAGGAAGAAGGAACGTTATCTGTGTTTGTGGACAGCGTGATCTTTTAAGTAGAAAACCCTAAAGACTCCACAAAAAACTGTTAGATCTAATAAGCAAATTCAGTAAAAGAGCAGGATACAAAATCAACGTATAAAAATCTGTTGCCTTTCTGCACATCCACGGTGAACTATCCAAAAAGGAGCTTAAGAAAATAATGCCATTTACAATAGCATCAAAAAGAATAAAATACTTAGGAATGAAATTAACCAAGGGAATGAAAGACTTGTATGCTGAAAATGATAAGACATTGCTCAAAGAAACTGATAAAGACACAAATATATGGAAAGACATCCTGCGCTCATGGATTGTAAGAGTTACTATTGTTAAAATGTCCATGATACCCAAAGCAGTCTACAGATTCAATGCCATCCCTACCAAAATCAGAATGGTAGGGGCTGGCTGGGTGGCACAGCAGTTAAGTTCGCATGTTCCACTTCGACGACCCAGGGTTCGCCCGTTCCAATCCCTGGTGCGGACATGGCACCACTTGGCAAGCCATGCTGTGGTGGGTGTCCCACAAATAAAGTAGAGGGAGATGGGCACTGATGTTAGCTCAGGGCCAGTCTTCCCTGGCAAAAAGAGGAGGATTGGCAGCATATTTAGCTCAGGGCTAATATTCCTCAAAAAAAAAAAAAAAATCACAGTGGAAGTTTACAGAAGTAGATAAAACAATCCTTAAATTCACGTGGAGTCACCAAGGACCCGGAATAGCCAAAGCAATCTTGAAGGAAGAACACAGCTGGAGGCATCAGCTGCCTGGTTCAAACTATCCTAAAGCTACAGTAATGAAAACAGTGTGGCGCTGGCATAGAGACAGACACACAGGCCAACGGAACAGAATCGAGAGCCCAGAAGGACACCACACGTATGCGGTCAACTGATCTTCAACATGGGAGCCGAGATTAGTCAACAGGGAAAGGCCGGTCTCTTAACAATGGTGCTGGAAAACTGGACATGTGCATGCAGGAGAATGAAAACGGACTCTTCTCTCACACCATCCACCCCACAAACCAGCACAGACTCACCAAGGACTTAAACGTGACATAGGAACCTGTGAGATCCCTGGAAGAAGACTCAGGGACGGCCTCACCTTCCTTATCCGTGCCCGAGTTCCTCCTCTCTTCCATCTTCTTTCACATGGAGCAGCATTGTCTCATGTTTCCCAGCGTCCTGGTCTGAAAGTGGGATGTCCACTCGCATTAGTGTGTGGTCGCCCTGAAGTGCACCTGCATCCTCGATATGATGCTGAGGTTGGACGTCAGGATTGTAACACAGCTGCTTACATGTGGCTTTTGCCCTATTTTGGACAGTCTCCTCAGCGGCGTCCTGGACATCAGATTGCTGGGTCAAAGTTGACGTTTTATGGTTTTCGAGATGTTTCTGTTGAGCATTTTTCAAATGACACCTTGCACCTCCCACGAGCGTGGCTGTAACACAGGCCCCTCCTCCTCTCTGCTCAGTGCCACCCCTTGGGAGGTCCCAGCCCTTCTCTTTGAGGTCATTTGCCCCCTCAGGCTGTCCTGCTGTGTAGAACTGGGGGACGCCTCCTGTGGAACTTGAGGACCGGAGGTCAGCCCAGGAAGGCAGCTTCTCAGCAGAACCTAGGCCGTGGCTGGAGCCTGGAGGCTATGGGGCCGGGGCGCCTCCTGCCTGAGGCTGGGGAAGCCCCCTGCCCTACAGCCTCCACCTTCATTTCTGGACTGAAGGTCAGATGCCCAACCCTGGGGCCCAGGAGGAGCCCCTCCATCAGCCGACGAGGGTCCCAGGGAGAGGCCGGTCCAGTGACTGTTCCCTATTGTCAGGCAGAAGCAAAGTCACAAGACGACACGTCATGAGTCATGAGGTGGGGATCGGTGGACGGGCCGGCTCCAACTGCCCATTAGGTTGAAAGTGTGGACGGTGGGTCACAGTTGCTGTCTCTGCGCCCCTCTGCCCAGCCTCATCGCAGCTCAGTGGCAGCCTGCGGCTTTGTGCCGTCTGCAGGTTGCACGACACTGTGCAGCCTTCTCACCGCGAGTCCAGGTGGGCAGGGGAGAGTGGTAGGGAGAGGTGAGCGCAGATCTCATGTCGGAGCCACTGTCCCGGGGCCTTGGTGGCTGGCTTGACTCAGGGAGTACATGGGATTGTCCTGGACACCACCTCACCCTCCCCTGATGGGATGGGCTCCCCAGCATCTCCAGCACAGGAGGGGCTCGCAGAACCTTGGGGTCCGAGCTGGAGGCCTAGGTGGGTGAGGCACCTTGGGCAGGCAGCCTGTGCCTGAGACCTCAGGGTCTTCATCACCCAAGTGCTGGCACCAGAATGCTTGAGAGTCAGACATTTCTAACTTGGTTTTATTCAGGGGCTTCTGCTGTGTGTCCAGGAGCCGTCCAGGGTGTGAACTAGAAGAGACGCCACCGCCCATGGTAACTTCAGGAAACAGTGGACGTCAGCACAATAAAAGGGCACTGCATGGTGTCAAGTGCTCAAGAGAAAACTGAAGCAGGGGATGTGGGGGGGTTTCAGTTTTAGGGGGTGGCCAGGAGGGCCTGGCCGAGACCACAGGTGGGCGGGGATCCCCCTCCTCCCATGGGAGGGACAGAGTGGGGCTTCCCCACCATTGGAGGGTCTCGTCGGGATGGGGAAGCTGATGTCCCTCCTGAGCAGG
>NW_025799314.1:0-2400 GCF_021613505.1 Equus quagga
TGGGTGGAGAAGACCTATATTGACGTTTCAAACCTCTTACCTTGAATCAAAAACTGGTACAGCAGGTTCCCATACACCCCTCACTCAGCTTCCCTGTGCTTCTCAGTCTGACGACCAGACCCGGGGCTCATAGGGGTACAACCTCCACTAGGACCCACCCTGGCCCCTCACTGCCTGCCCTGGGACCTCTGATCTTCCTCTATCCTCATCCTCCATCATTCTTCCTCCTACTCCTCCATCCTTCTCCTCCTCCCTCTTCCTCCTCCTCCTTAATCTGCTCCTCCTCCCACCTCACCATCCTCCTCCCTCCTGCCCAGCCACCTCTTTTTTACTCCTTCTGGATCTCTCTCCTCCATCCTTCTCTATCTTCCTTCTCCATCTCCTCCTCCTAAATCTACTCCAACCTCTTCCACCCTCCTCCAGTTCCATCCTCCTTCTCCTCTTCATTCTCCTGCTCCAAAATCTCCTCCTCTGCCTCCATCCGTATTATTCTCCTTTTTCTCTATCCTCACCATGTCTGTCATCACTCCTCCATCCTGCTTCTCCTCTTTCCCCTCCATCTGCATCCTTCTTCCTCCTTCTACATCTTCCTCCTCCTCCTTCTTCCATCCTCCTCCTGCTCCTCAGTCCTCCTCCTGCATCCATCTCATCCTCCCTCTCCTTGCTCATCAGTCCTCCCTCCTCCTCTTGCATTCTCCTCCTATGTCCACATCCTAACCCTCCTCCTCCTCCATCCTCCTTCTCCTTCTCCATCCTCCTCCATCATACTCCCCCTTGTATCCTCCTCCATTCACGTCATCCATCCTCGTCCTCCTCAATCCGCCCTCTTCTCTATCGTCCCAATCCTCCATCCTTCCCCGCTTTCTCCGCCTCCTCATCCTCTACCTTCTCCTTTACTGTCCTTTTCCTCTTTCCCACTTCCTTATCTATTCTTCTCCACCTTTTCATTCTCCTCCTCCCTTTTCCTCCTCCCCATCTCATCTTTCTCCCCCCTCTTCCTCCTGAGTCCCCCTCCTGCCCATCCTTCTCCCCCATACTCTCCTCCTGTCCTCCTCCTCCCCTATCCTCCCCATCTATTCTCCTCTACCCTCCTCCTCTTCCTCCTCTTCCGTGATCTATGACCCTCCTCCTCTTCTTATCCCCTGCACCTCCTCAATCTCCCACTCCTCATCCATCCTTCCCCTTCTGCCCCCCTCCTTGTCTATTCTCCTCCATCCTCCTCTTCTTCCTCCTTCTCCTCTCCCTCTTCCAGCTCTGGACAAGTTGTCTAGGCTCTGACCTCAGCCTCCCCCATGGACATAGGAACCACAGGCAGCACCCTCACCCCATGGAGCCAGGGGAGGGTTGCCTGAGCCCAGCTTGCCCTTGAGACTCATGGGTTGGTGTAACTTCGGCCACAGCCAAGGGAGGCCAGCATCACCCACCCCGTGGCCACTGTCCTCAAAATGGCCTGAAGTGGGGAGGGAACATGTCATGCTCACCTGACTGACCAGTTGCAGTGTGAGTTGTGCCTCCTGCACTCACATCGAGGTGGGCAGTGTGAGACGGCAGAGCCGCTCACAAAGGAGACAACTGCTATGGACAAGAGCAGTCAGGGTGCCGGGCAGTGGGCGGAATTTCGGGGTGCTGCCATTCCACCAGGCCATGGGGTGACAGGTGCAGCCTGAAGGGCTTCCCAGCTTCATCCGCATGTCTCTCAGCAGCGAGGTGATAGGATGCCTCGTCATCAGGAGCCACTGTCCTCCCTCAGGTGTCAGCTTCCACCTCATGTCCCTTTGCTGTTTGGTCTTTTAAAGAGCGGGTTTGCGGAAGCACCCTCCACTCAGGAAATCGGAAGGGCAGACATTTCCCTGCTCCGTGCTCTTCTCTGACTCCAATTACACATTTCCCATGGAGACACGTGACTCTGTGGGGTGCATGTGTCACTTGTTGTAAGTGGCTCCCGGGACACATGTCCCCTTGGAAAGGCTGTTCTGGGTCACGGCAGTATCACACTGAGTCATCTCTGTGTTTTCATTGCTGTCAGGCTCGTCCCTCTGGTGACAGCTCCTCAAGTTTTCCTGGATTTTCTTGTTCAGTGATTTCTCCATGTGAACTTAAAATCAGCTCATCTAGGTCCCCAAATCCCCGAGTCATGTTTTCCTGGGCTCATCTGTACTTTGACATAAGGAGAAGCACATCTTCTCGGGGGCCTCCTGTCCAGCAAAGGGACAGCTGTCCTCTCACTCCCTCCTGGTACTGGATGCCGACGGTGCTGGACTCAAGCGATTCCTGCCTGGGACAGGGAAGGGGGTGGCTGGCTGGCACACGGACTCTCACCTGGAAGGGAGTGGTGGGTGAGGGGTCTCTGTACATCTGTGACACAAAGAACCTCATAAGAGTAACACCAATGCGAACAAC
>NW_025799315.1:0-2396 GCF_021613505.1 Equus quagga
GTTGTTCGCATTGGTGTTACTCTTATGAGGTTCTTTGTGTCACAGATGTACAGAGACCCCTCACCCACCACTCCCTTCCAGGTGAGAGTCCGTGTGCCAGCCAGCCACCCCCTTCCCTGTCCCAGGCAGGAATCGCTTGAGTCCAGCACCGTCGGCATCCAGTACCAGGAGGGAGTGAGAGGACAGCTGTCCCTTTGCTGGACAGGAGGCCCCCGAGAAGATGTGCTTCTCCTTATGTCAAAGTACAGATGAGCCCAGGAAAACATGACTCGGGGATTTGGGGACCTAGATGAGCTGATTTTAAGTTCACATGGAGAAATCACTGAACAAGAAAATCCAGGAAAACTTGAGGAGCTGTCACCAGAGGGACGAGCCTGACAGCCATGAAAACACAGATGACAGTGTGATGCTGCCATGACCCAGAACAGCCTTTCCAAGGGGACATGTGTCCCGGGAGCCACTTACAACAAGTGACACATGCACCCCACAGAGTCACGTGTCTCCATGGGAAATGTGTAATTGGAGTCAGAGAAGAGCACGGAGCAGGGAAATGTCTGCCCTTCCGATTTCCTGAGTGGAGGGTGCTTCCGCAAACCCGCTCTTTAAAAGACCAAACAGCAAAGGGACATGAGGTGGAAGCTGACACCTGAGGGAGGACAGTGGCTCCTGATGACGAGGCATCCTATCACCTCGCTGCTGAGAGACATGCGGATGAAGCTGGGAAGCCCTTCAGGCTGCACCTGTCACCCCATGGCCTGGTGGAATGGCAGCACCCCGAAATTCCGCCCACTGCCCGGCACCCTGACTGCTCTTGTCCATAGCAGTTGTCTCCTTTGTGAGCGGCTCTGCCGTCTCACACTGCCCACCTCGATGTGAGTGCAGGAGGCACAACTCACACTGCAACTGGTCAGTCAGGTGAGCATGACATGTTCCCTCCCCACTTCAGGCCATTTTGAGGACAGTGGCCACGGGGTGGGTGATGCTGGCCTCCCTTGGCTGTGGCCGAAGTTACACCAACCCATGAGTCTCAAGGGCAAGCTGGGCTCAGGCAACCCTCCCCTGGCTCCATGGGGTGAGGGTGCTGCCTGTGGTTCCTATGTCCATGGGGGAGGCTGAGGTCAGAGCCTAGACAACTTGTCCAGAGCTGGAAGAGGGAGAGGAGAAGGAGGAAGAAGAGGAGGATGGAGGAGAATAGACAAGGAGGGGGGCAGAAGGGGAAGGATGGATGAGGAGTGGGAGATTGAGGAGGTGCAGGGGATAAGAAGAGGAGGAGGGTCATAGATCACGGAAGAGGAGGAAGAGGAGGAGGGTAGAGGAGAATAGATGGGGAGGATAGGGGAGGAGGAGGACAGGAGGAGAGTATGGGGGAGAAGGATGGGCAGGAGGGGGACTCAGGAGGAAGAGGGGGGAGAAAGATGAGATGGGGAGGAGGAAAATGGAGGAGGAGAATGAAAAGGTGGAGAAGAATAGATAAGGAAGTGGGAAAGAGGAAAAGGACAGTAAAGGAGAAGGTAGAGGATGAGGAGGCGGAGAAAGCGGGGAAGGATGGAGGATTGGGACGATAGAGAAGAGGGCGGATTGAGGAGGACGAGGATGGATGACGTGAATGGAGGAGGATACAAGGGGGAGTATGATGGAGGAGGATGGAGAAGGAGAAGGAGGATGGAGGAGGAGGAGGGTTAGGATGTGGACATAGGAGGAGAATGCAAGAGGAGGAGGGAGGACTGATGAGCAAGGAGAGGGAGGATGAGATGGATGCAGGAGGAGGACTGAGGAGCAGGAGGAGGATGGAAGAAGGAGGAGGAGGAAGATGTAGAAGGAGGAAGAAGGATGCAGATGGAGGGGAAAGAGGAGAAGCAGGATGGAGGAGTGATGACAGACATGGTGAGGATAGAGAAAAAGGAGAATAATACGGATGGAGGCAGAGGAGGAGATTTTGGAGCAGGAGAATGAAGAGGAGAAGGAGGATGGAACTGGAGGAGGGTGGAAGAGGTTGGAGTAGATTTAGGAGGAGGAGATGGAGAAGGAAGATAGAGAAGGATGGAGGAGAGAGATCCAGAAGGAGTAAAAAAGAGGTGGCTGGGCAGGAGGGAGGAGGATGGTGAGGTGGGAGGAGGAGCAGATTAAGGAGGAGGAGGAAGAGGGAGGAGGAGAAGGATGGAGGAGTAGGAGGAAGAATGATGGAGGATGAGGATAGAGGAAGATCAGAGGTCCCAGGGCAGGCAGTGAGGGGCCAGGGTGGGTCCTAGTGGAGGTTGTACCCCTATGAGCCCCGGGTCTGGTCGTCAGACTGAGAAGCACAGGGAAGCTGAGTGAGGGGTGTATGGGAACCTGCTGTACCAGTTTTTGATTCAAGGTAAGAGGTTTGAAACGTCAATATAGGTCTTCTCCACCCA
>NW_025799316.1:0-1063 GCF_021613505.1 Equus quagga
ATCTGTGACACAAAGAACCTCATAAGAGTAACACCAATGCGAACAACAACCCTCACAGGCACCACGCCAGCTGTGAGTGCTGTTGGCCTGTTGATGCCAATGTCACCCTGCACGGCGGTCGCCCTCCAGCTCTGGCTCCCACAGAGGCAATGAGAACCAGCGCCCTCCCACCTCACAGAGAGGCTGAGCCGCTCTCCAGTGTGTGTGCGTGCGTGTGTGTCCTGCTCAAGTGTGTACGCTCATGTGTGCATGTGTGAGCACATGCATGCTGTGTGCGCAAATGTGCACGTATGAATGCATGCTCATGTGTGCATATATGAAGATGTGCATGCTGTGTGCATATAAACATTCATGTGTGAATATACACATGTGCACATGTGTGAGCAGGTGTATGCTGTGTGTTTGAATGTGCACCTGTGAAAGCGTACACATGTGTGCGTGTGTGAGGTGTGTGCTGTGCGCATCTGAATGTGCATGTGCCTGTGTGTCCAGCTCCTCCTCTGCACTTGGCTGACCCCCCGTGAGCACACACTCCAGATGTGCTGGGGGTGCAGGCAGAGGTGTGGTGTGCACAGGCCCCATCCTGAAGCTCGCCCACTGGCCAGGTGTGACGCGGGCAGCGTGCGGGGTGCCAGGTTTGCCTGGCAGGGCAGGAACCAACACACCTCCCCGTCATTCACTTCTTGCCCAACCCTCCTTATGGGCGGGGCTCTGAGGTTCCAAGGACGAACCCAGCCCGAGGCCACACGATGTGCAGTGCCGGAGTGGGGCGTGAGCCAGGTGGTGTGGGTGGACAGCTGGGGCCAGGGCCCCACTCATCAGGACCCGGCGGTCAAGGAGGTGGTAGGAGGAAAGGGTGAGAACTCACCACTCAGTCTTGAGCCTCTGCCCCTCAGGGTGTCAGGCGGGGCCCTCCAGATCTGCCATCTCCCCTCTGCAGTCGTGCAGCCACTGGAAATGGAACAGAGGAGCAGCAGGATGACCTCGTGGTTGCGGTCAGTCCTGCAAACCCATGGCCTTCCCTCTACGTGGCCCTGATCCACAGGGACTGACTGGACATCGA
>NW_025799317.1:0-1063 GCF_021613505.1 Equus quagga
TCGATGTCCAGTCAGTCCCTGTGGATCAGGGCCACGTAGAGGGAAGGCCATGGGTTTGCAGGACTGACCGCAACCACGAGGTCATCCTGCTGCTCCTCTGTTCCATTTCCAGTGGCTGCACGACTGCAGAGGGGAGATGGCAGATCTGGAGGGCCCCGCCTGACACCCTGAGGGGCAGAGGCTCAAGACTGAGTGGTGAGTTCTCACCCTTTCCTCCTACCACCTCCTTGACCGCCGGGTCCTGATGAGTGGGGCCCTGGCCCCAGCTGTCCACCCACACCACCTGGCTCACGCCCCACTCCGGCACTGCACATCGTGTGGCCTCGGGCTGGGTTCGTCCTTGGAACCTCAGAGCCCCGCCCATAAGGAGGGTTGGGCAAGAAGTGAATGACGGGGAGGTGTGTTGGTTCCTGCCCTGCCAGGCAAACCTGGCACCCCGCACGCTGCCCGCGTCACACCTGGCCAGTGGGCGAGCTTCAGGATGGGGCCTGTGCACACCACACCTCTGCCTGCACCCCCAGCACATCTGGAGTGTGTGCTCACGGGGGGTCAGCCAAGTGCAGAGGAGGAGCTGGACACACAGGCACATGCACATTCAGATGCGCACAGCACACACCTCACACACGCACACATGTGTACGCTTTCACAGGTGCACATTCAAACACACAGCATACACCTGCTCACACATGTGCACATGTGTATATTCACACATGAATGTTTATATGCACACAGCATGCACATCTTCATATATGCACACATGAGCATGCATTCATACGTGCACATTTGCGCACACAGCATGCATGTGCTCACACATGCACACATGAGCGTACACACTTGAGCAGGACACACACGCACGCACACACACTGGAGAGCGGCTCAGCCTCTCTGTGAGGTGGGAGGGCGCTGGTTCTCATTGCCTCTGTGGGAGCCAGAGCTGGAGGGCGACCGCCGTGCAGGGTGACATTGGCATCAACAGGCCAACAGCACTCACAGCTGGCGTGGTGCCTGTGAGGGTTGTTGTTCGCATTGGTGTTACTCTTATGAGGTTCTTTGTGTCACAGAT
>NW_025799318.1:0-1190 GCF_021613505.1 Equus quagga
ATCTGTGACACAAAGAACCTCATAAGAGTAACACCAATGCGAACAACCCTCACAGGCACCACGCCAGCTGTGAGTGCTGTTGGCCTGTTGATGCCAACGTCACCCTGCACGGTGGTCGCCCTCCAGCTCTGGCTCCCACAGAGGCAATGAGAACCAGCGCCCTCCCACCTCACAGAGAGGCTGAGCCATTCTCCAGTGTGTGTGCGTGCATGTGTGCTGCTCAAGTGTGTATGCTCATGTGTGCAAGTGTGAGCACACGCATGCTGTGTGTGCAAATGTGCATGTGTGAACGCATGCTCATGTGTGCATATATGAAGATGTGCATGCCGTGTGCATATGAACGTGCATGTGTGAATGTGCACGTGTGAGCAAGTATACGCTGTGTGGGTGTGAATGTGCGAATGTGTGCGCATGTGTGTGTGTGAGCAGGTGTGTGCTGTGTGCGTGTGCATGTGAATGTGTGCACGTGTGTGTGAGCAGGTATATGCTGTGTGTTTGAATGTGCACCTGTGAAAGCGTACACATGTGTGCGTGTGTGAGGTGTGTGCTGTGCGCATCTGAATGTGTATGTGTGTGCGTGTGCCTGTTTGTCCAGCTCCTCCTCCGGACTTGGCTGCCTCCCTGTGAGCACAGAGCATCTCAGCACTGTCACCTGCTCGGGATGTGCTGGGGGTGCAGACGGAGGTGTGGTGTGCAGGCCCCATCCCAAAGCTCACCCACTGGCCAGGTGTGACACGGGCAGTGTGCGGGGTGCCAGGTTTGCCTGGCAGGGCAGGAACCAACACACCTCCCCGTCACTCACTTCTTGCCCAACCCTCCTTATGAGTGGGGCTTTGAGGTTCCAAGGATTAACACTGTCCGAGGCCATATGATGCGCAGTGCCAGAGTGGGGCGTGAGCCAGGTGACATGGGTGGACAGCTGGGGCCAGGGCCCCACTCATCAGGACCTGGGGGTCAAGGAGGTGGTAGGGGGATGGGGTGAGAACTCACCACTCAGTCTTGAGCCTCTGCCTCTCAGGGTGTCAGGCGGGGCCCTCCAGATCTGCCATCTCCCCTCTACAGTCGTGCGGCCACTGGAAATGGAACTGAGGAGCAGCAGGATGACCTCGTGGTTGCAGCCAGTCCTGCAAGCCCATGGCCTTTCCTCTACGTGGCCCTGATCCACAGGGACTGACTGGACATCGACAGGC
>NW_025799319.1:0-1190 GCF_021613505.1 Equus quagga
GCCTGTCGATGTCCAGTCAGTCCCTGTGGATCAGGGCCACGTAGAGGAAAGGCCATGGGCTTGCAGGACTGGCTGCAACCACGAGGTCATCCTGCTGCTCCTCAGTTCCATTTCCAGTGGCCGCACGACTGTAGAGGGGAGATGGCAGATCTGGAGGGCCCCGCCTGACACCCTGAGAGGCAGAGGCTCAAGACTGAGTGGTGAGTTCTCACCCCATCCCCCTACCACCTCCTTGACCCCCAGGTCCTGATGAGTGGGGCCCTGGCCCCAGCTGTCCACCCATGTCACCTGGCTCACGCCCCACTCTGGCACTGCGCATCATATGGCCTCGGACAGTGTTAATCCTTGGAACCTCAAAGCCCCACTCATAAGGAGGGTTGGGCAAGAAGTGAGTGACGGGGAGGTGTGTTGGTTCCTGCCCTGCCAGGCAAACCTGGCACCCCGCACACTGCCCGTGTCACACCTGGCCAGTGGGTGAGCTTTGGGATGGGGCCTGCACACCACACCTCCGTCTGCACCCCCAGCACATCCCGAGCAGGTGACAGTGCTGAGATGCTCTGTGCTCACAGGGAGGCAGCCAAGTCCGGAGGAGGAGCTGGACAAACAGGCACACGCACACACATACACATTCAGATGCGCACAGCACACACCTCACACACGCACACATGTGTACGCTTTCACAGGTGCACATTCAAACACACAGCATATACCTGCTCACACACACGTGCACACATTCACATGCACACGCACACAGCACACACCTGCTCACACACACACATGCGCACACATTCGCACATTCACACCCACACAGCGTATACTTGCTCACACGTGCACATTCACACATGCACGTTCATATGCACACGGCATGCACATCTTCATATATGCACACATGAGCATGCGTTCACACATGCACATTTGCACACACAGCATGCGTGTGCTCACACTTGCACACATGAGCATACACACTTGAGCAGCACACATGCACGCACACACACTGGAGAATGGCTCAGCCTCTCTGTGAGGTGGGAGGGCGCTGGTTCTCATTGCCTCTGTGGGAGCCAGAGCTGGAGGGCGACCACCGTGCAGGGTGACGTTGGCATCAACAGGCCAACAGCACTCACAGCTGGCGTGGTGCCTGTGAGGGTTGTTCGCATTGGTGTTACTCTTATGAGGTTCTTTGTGTCACAGAT
>NW_025799320.1:0-6786 GCF_021613505.1 Equus quagga
GGGGAGGGAGAGAGATGAATGCACTCTGGGGGTCTCGTGGAGTTTGCTTTGGTGGGACCCACAGCAGCAGGTGAGAGAAAGGGGGCACAGTGGGCCTCGCAGGGGAGGTGGCACGGGGAGTTTGCACTCTATCTGAGGGCCATGCATCTTTAAAGAGATTTCACGTCAACGGTGACCTGGCAAAGGTGATCTGGATGGAGGGGTTGGAGGAGGAAGGCGCGAGTCCTGTTTTATTTGAGACGGAAATGGGCTTGGGTGACAAGAATTGGGCATAAAGCCGGGGTCAAAGTCCTGGGTCCACGTTGACAAATGTCTGGGTGGGGGAGGACAGCTCCAGAGCGACATGGGAAGGGGGCCCTGCAGGCCGGGGGCAGAGGCAGAGAGAAGATGGGAGGGGTTTCTCAAAAAGGCAGAGGGGAAGACAGTTTTGAGGAACAAACCTGGGCTGTACTGTGGTTGTCTTGGGTCTGGATGGGCTCCTTGCCAGCTGGGTGTGGGCAATGTCACACCTGTTCTTCCTCAGTTCCTGTTGGATCTGGCCCTGCCATGCTGTGTGTCTGGCATTGAAACCTTGGCCCAGTTAGAGGTTTACCTGTTGAGGGGCTCCTTTCCTTCCTCTCCTGGCCACATCACCACCATTGTTGCTTCAGCCTCATGGTGCCACTTGGTGGTCCCTGGCCCTGACCTCAGGGTGGGGCTGCAGGGGCCCTCCCTTCTGTCCCCCAGGCCTCAGTCTCAGCGTCCAGCCCTGACAGGTACTCATGCAGGTATGCCCACCAGGTGTCCGGCCATCTCAGGCTGGGCATGCAAGTGGGGACCCGCCCTCTGCCTCCCCCCTAGGCCCATCGAAGTGTTGAAAGGGATTTCACAGCAAAGGTGAAAGGAGCACCTGACCTCAGGAACTGGGAGACCTGGTTGGTGGGATGATGGGGAAAAGAAAATATCTTTTATTTGTTCATCACGAGCCAGTGGTTGAAGATACAACACAGTTGAGTTTTTAAAATTTATTAAGCTGAAATTCACATAATATAAAATCAGTAACTTTAAAGTGTGCAATTCATTGTCATCCAGTGCGTTGACACTGTTGTGCAGCCGTCACTGTGATCTTGCTCCAGAACATTTTCATCACCCACAAAAAAATCCAGTATGGATTAAACAGTCATTCTGCATTCCCTCCTCCCCCAGCCCCCAGCAACCACCAATCTGCTCATCTCTACGGATTTCCCTGTTCTGGATATTTTGTATAAGTAGAATTATATGATATTGGCCTTTGTGTCTGATTGCTTTCGCTGAGCATAATGTTTTTGATCCGTCCATGTTGCAGCGTGTGTCGCTGCTTCGTTCCTCTTTATGGCTGAATAACATTCCGTCGTGTGGATGGACCACACTTTTTATCCGTTCGTGCATTGATGGGCACGGGGGCCGTTTCCCCCTTTGGCTGTTGTGAATAGGGCTGGTCTGAACATGCGGCTACAGTGTTTGTTTGGGGACCTATTTTGAATTCCTTGGGGTACAGACCTAGAGGTGGAATTGCTGGCTCGTATGGTAATTCTGTGTTTACGTTTTTGAGGAACTGCCAAACTGTTTTCCACAGCAGCTGCACCATTTTACATTCCCACCAACAAGTTATGGGGTTCCAGTTTCTCCACATCCTCACCAACGTGTTATTTTCCGTTTTCTTGGGTATAGCCGTTCTAGTGAGTGTAAAGTGGTATCTCATCATGAGTTTGATTTGTAGATCCTTGGTGACTAATGGTGTTGAGCATCTTTTCATGTGCTTGTTGACTATCTGTATTTCTTTTTTGGAAAAACTGTCTATTCAAGTCCTTTGTCCACTTTTAAATTGGGCGTCTTTTATTGAGTTGTAAGAATTCTTTATATCTTCAGGGTACTAGGCCCTAATCAGATCTATGATTTGCAAATGTTTTCTCCCCTTCTGTAGGTTGTCTTGATGCTTTTGACTTTCGATGCACAAAAGTTTAAGATTTAGGTGAATTTCAGTTCATCTTTTTTTCTTTTCTTGGTTGTGCTTTGGGGGTCATATCTAAGACTCCATCACTAAATCCAAGGTCCAGAGACCCCTGTGTTTTTTCTCTAAGAGTTTTATAGTTTAAGCTCTTATGTTTAGGTGAGTGACCCATTTTGAGTTTCTTGTATATGGTGTGAGGTAGGGGCGACAGTTGACTTTTCAGCTTCTCCTGCTGCCATACGACCCTGACAGGGGCCTCTGTGGAGTCAGCTCTGTCCCCTCCCCACTTGACACAGGTAGGGCACACCCTTGGGATGATGCATGGAAGGACGCCCTCTTCCATGCCCCGGCGCTGGCACCGAGCAGTGGAGGCAGGCGGGTTGGGAGCGGAGGGGTGGAGACTGGAGAGGAGAAGGGGGTCTCCAGATTGGGGATGACCATGAGCCATTGGTCGGGGCCTCGGGCTCCTCCCTGCTGGGTCTGGTTCCCTCATCCGTCTCCCGTGCCAGGTGAGAGCCTGCAGAGGAAGCGTGTGCTGGAGGAGAAGGGCAGAGAGGGGGCTGTCCTCTGCCTGTCCCTCCCTCTGGGGTGTGCCATGTGTCATCCCTGGACATGCTTGCACCCCAGATGGGCCTCCCCTGAAGACATAGGTGGCACCCTCTCAGAAGCATCCTCTACTGAGGCCCTCATTTAATCTCATCTTTATCCCAGCGTGTCAGAAATCTCTGGGACCAGGAACTTTCCTCTAGAGAAAAGATAAGCCCTGGAAAGAGTTGGTGGCCTCTGCGCTGTTGTGTCCCTGGGCCAATGTGCCAGGTGGTGTGAGAGCAGCAGCTCCCCAGGTTGGAGAGAGAAACGAGGAGAGGTGGGCAGGGGGTTGCGGGGGCAGCCAGCCTCAGCTGGAGAGGTGGGCAGGGGCCACATCCCCCAGGGCCTGAGGCCATAACTGGGGCAGGGCTTGGTCCTGAGAGCAGGGGGAAGCCAGCTGGCCCCTCCATGATCTGCCATGTGGCTAAAACGCTGCCCCCGGGGCCAGCTGGGATGGCTGGCCTCAGACACCTCGCTGAAAAGTCTGGTTTCTGTCCTGGGATTGAGCTAGCTTCCTGCCCTGCCAGATGTAGGCAAACCAGAAACTGTCTGAGACTCCTCCCCCCCCAGAAAGGAAGGGTAAGGTTGGGCCCAGGCAGAGGCCAGGCATTGTTCCTGAGGTGGATCTTGCTCTGAGTCTGAGGTCTGAGCTGTGCTTAGCTTCTACCTAGCTCACCTCTATCTCCCATCTCCAGCCTCTGCCGCCAGGCACCTGGCCTGTGGGTCCTTGGAGAAGCCATGGAGCTCAGAGGTGAGCAGGGAGGGGCAAGGGCTCCAGGAATGGGGCTGTGGGTACCTCTACGGCCAGCTGACCATCTGGCTGGGGCTTCCCTGCTGGTCCAGAGCCAGGGGTCCAGAGCCAGCATTGGCGAAGACAGCTGGGCAGAGTGGGAGCAGAGAGCATCTGGGGAGCCGTGTTTGCGTGCATGTGTGGGGTGGTCTTGGGCAGGGATGGCACCCAGGGAAGTAGGACAGACAGGATGTGGCCAGGGCGGTGTTAGGGCAGACAGCAGACCCTTGGGGGAGGTGTCCTGACTGCCTGGCCCTCCTGCCCGGGGCCCCTGCGTGTGGAAGCACCTGCACCTGTCCCTCTCCGGGCCTCTGTCTTCTGTTTTCTCAACTTGTCTGGGCCCCAAGGACAGAGCCGGTGTCGGTGAGGGGATTTCCTCGGTCGTGAAGCCTGCCTGTGATAGAGCAGGTCTGCCGCCCCTCAGAGGAGCTTGGACACAGCCAGTGCCTGGAGGAAGTGGGGACCCAGGGCACCCGCTGGGGGCAGGGAGGGAGAGAGGGAGGGAGGAGGAAGTGAGCTGAGGGGAAAGGAGTCTCTTGGAGTGTGGGCTGGGTCCCTGATGTCGTCAGTCCTGCCCTAGCTGTCCCAAGGTCACACTATGAGGCTGGGGTAGGAGGGCAGAGAGGAGGAAGGGAGAGAGGAGGGGAGGGGACGGGAGGGGGCCTGGAGCTCTGCAGGCAAGTGGAGTGCTGGGTGTCTGGACTCCACAGAACCCGACAGAAGGGGCGTTCATGTGCCCCTTTCCGAGGAGGGCCCAGCGCAGTGAGCGCCTCCAGCGGGCACAGCAGAAGAGGGAGCTGCTGGTCAGCTGCTCAGAGTTCCTGCCTGGGCCACCCTGCACCCAGCTGCCCCTCCTCCCAGGGACCCAGCTGGTAAGGATGGGGCCCTTGTTTGCCTGCATCTCCTGAAGTGCAGGACCCAGGCCTCCATCTGCCAGCCGGCACGGGGGAGCCACTGGGTGCCCGGAGGAGGGCACAGGTCTCCCTGGAAGAGAGAACCAGAGGGCGTGGCCGCTCCTTTTCGTGACGTGAACTCATCAAAATTCTCTTTTGTTGATAGCAGGCAGCCAGACTGGCCTGGCTTGGGCTCCCTGGAGTGGGGCTCCCAGAGGAAAGTCTGTCGCTAGACAGGCTGGGAGGGATGCGCTGGGTGGTCGCTGTTCACTTTTGCACTGGTTGCCTAAATCCCTGTGTCTCAGAGTCTGCTCTTCGTGACCGAAGCAGAGAGGCCCTTCCGTGGGTGGTGGCTTGTGGAAAGGTCTACCAGCTCTCAGAGCCAGCCAAATCCCACAGCCCACCAGGCATGAGAAACAGTGAGCAGAGTTCTGTGCTCCTGTGAGGGCACAGCATCCCGAGTGAGCCCCCTGGACTCGGGGTTTCCTAGTCCCCTGAAATGTGGTGACCATGGCTCCGAGGACAGTCAGGATTGGGTGGGGTCCACCAGGGGCATGTGTTGGTTCTGATGCCAAGCACCCCAAAGGAGACAAGACCAGAATCCACGGCCTTAGCCATCCGGCCCCCAAGCGCACCCTCTGAGAGTCCCGGCCGTGACAGCCCTGGTCCAAACGTCAGGGACCTGGTAGGGTGACCGATGCATCGCAGGTTGCTTAGGCTTGTCCTGGTTTTAGCACATTAGTCCCATGCAGACCAGGCAGGGGTCACCCTGGACCTGGGTTTGGTCTTAACCTTGCCGTGAACTCTCCATGACCTGGGGCAGAACTGTTCCTTCCATGGAGCTGTGATAACCCGTGGTGCAAGGACTCCACCTGTGCTCTCCTTTACAAAGCCCCTTGTGCCCTCCCCCTCCCCTGGCAGCAAGCAGAGGTTTTCAGGGAAAAAATTCAGGGAGCCATAGGGAAGGCCTGAGCCCCTTGGCTCTTTGATACAAACAGAAAAACTTGTTGTTTTAAATTGCTGCATTGATTGGCGGCTAATAAGATGTTCTCTGTTCTTTTGACCTCATTTGTCAGCAGCAGCCCAGGGGCACAGCTGGGTGTGCTTTTCCCTGTGCACAGCAGCCTTTAGGAGCTGCCACGAAAGTGCAGCCCTAGAAACCTCCTTCCTGACCCAGCCCGGAACAACCCCTGCACCCTCTCATCTCACCGTCCAACATCGCTTTGGTGCCATTTTCTGCCCTGCCTCCAGACCACTCCCCGAGGCCTGGCCTGGCCTTCCAGCCCCCTCTCTCTGGGGATGGCCTCTGCTCCACCTACACTCCCTGGGTCCTCCAGCTCCGGGTGGTTCCTGCTGCTGCTGTTGTCCATGGTCCCTGCCCTGACCCTGCCCTCCTGCCTCTCTCGCCTTTCTCTGTCTGGCCTGCTGCCCCCTGGTCCAGCCCACCTCAGCACTCCCTCCCTTCCTGGGCTGGCTTTGCAGTCTAGGGTGTGCTTGCCCTACACATTTCGCATGCTGAGCTCCTTGCACATCGACAACCCAAACAGCCCTCTCTGTTTCAAAAGTGGGCAAGAAGTAGGGTGCTCAAAAAGTCAGCAGGAAAGTTCCAGAACTCAGACCAGCCCCCCCCCCCCCCCACCTGCCCTGATCTACAAAACGTGGGCCAAGGGGATTCGGTACAGAGCTGTCCACTGAGCTCCTACAGTGTGCCAGGCACTGTCCAGAGAGGGGGACAGAGAAATGTGAGAACACACGACCTGAGCCCCCGGGCAGGGTGGATACCGGGCAGGGTGGATACCGGGCAGGGTGGCAGAAACTTACAAGCAGACAAAGAGTGGGGCATAGTCAACAGACACACAATAGCCCAGCTCTCAGCACCCCGCCCGGCAGGTCAGGGGAAGGCTGCCTTCCGACACCGGCTGCCCTGCATGGTGGAGGTGTGAACCAGGAGGGCACCCAGTGGTCAGGAAGCCGCCTTGTTGGACAGGACCCGCCTTCAGCCTGTGTTCCCATCCGCCAGCTCAGGCCACTGAGCAGCACCAGGAACAGGACGTGAGCCTCCAGGCCTTTCCCATTTGTCTGCCCATCTTTTTTTTTTAATTATTATTCTGGTAAAATATACATAACAAAAAAATTACCGTTTTCGAGTGCACAGTCCAGCGGCATTAAGCACATTCTCATTTGTGGTGCAGCTACCCCCACCATCGGTCTCCAGGACTTTCTCATCTTCCCAAACTGAAGCTCCGTCCCCACTGAACACTCACCCCGTCCCCTCCCCAGGCCTTGGCACCACCATCCCCCTTCCTGTCTCTGTGGGTTGACGATTCCTGGGACCTCAGATAAGTAGAATGCTACAGGATGTGTCCTTCTGTGACTGGCGTATGTCACTTGGCCTAATGTCCTTAAGTGCATCCGTGTTGTAGCACGTGTCAGATGTTCCTTCTTTTTTAAGGCTGAGTAAAATTCCAGTGAATGTACGTGCTGCATTTTCTTTATCCATTCATCCATCACTGGACACTTGGGTTGCTTCCACTTTTTGGCTCTTG
>NW_025799321.1:0-6787 GCF_021613505.1 Equus quagga
CAAGAGCCAAAAAGTGGAAGCAACCCAAGTGTCCAGTGATGGATGAATGGATAAAGAAAATGCAGCACGTACATTCACTGGAATTTTACTCAGCCTTAAAAAAGAAGGAACATCTGACACGTGCTACAACACGGATGCACTTAAGGACATTAGGCCAAGTGACATACGCCAGTCACAGAAGGACACATCCTGTAGCATTCTACTTATCTGAGGTCCCAGGAATCGTCAACCCACAGAGACAGGAAGGGGGATGGTGGTGCCAAGGCCTGGGGAGGGGACGGGGTGAGTGTTCAGTGGGGACGGAGCTTCAGTTTGGGAAGATGAGAAAGTCCTGGAGACCGATGGTGGGGGTAGCTGCACCACAAATGAGAATGTGCTTAATGCCGCTGGACTGTGCACTCGAAAACGGTAATTTTTTTGTTATGTATATTTTACCAGAATAATAATTAAAAAAAAAAGATGGGCAGACAAATGGGAAAGGCCTGGAGGCTCACGTCCTGTTCCTGGTGCTGCTCAGTGGCCTGAGCTGGCGGATGGGAACACAGGCTGAAGGCGGGTCCTGTCCAACAAGGCGGCTTCCTGACCACTGGGTGCCCTCCTGGTTCACACCTCCACCATGCAGGGCAGCCGGTGTCGGAAGGCAGCCTTCCCCTGACCTGCCGGGCGGGGTGCTGAGAGCTGGGCTATTGTGTGTCTGTTGACTATGCCCCACTCTTTGTCTGCTTGTAAGTTTCTGCCACCCTGCCCGGTATCCACCCTGCCCGGTATCCACCCTGCCCGGGGGCTCAGGTCGTGTGTTCTCACATTTCTCTGTCCCCCTCTCTGGACAGTGCCTGGCACACTGTAGGAGCTCAGTGGACAGCTCTGTACCGAATCCCCTTGGCCCACGTTTTGTAGATCAGGGCAGGGGGGGGGGGGGGGGGGGCTGGTCTGAGTTCTGGAACTTTCCTGCTGACTTTTTGAGCACCCTACTTCTTGCCCACTTTTGAAACAGAGAGGGCTGTTTGGGTTGTCGATGTGCAAGGAGCTCAGCATGCGAAATGTGTAGGGCAAGCACACCCTAGACTGCAAAGCCAGCCCAGGAAGGGAGGGAGTGCTGAGGTGGGCTGGACCAGGGGGCAGCAGGCCAGACAGAGAAAGGCGAGAGAGGCAGGAGGGCAGGGTCAGGGCAGGGACCATGGACAACAGCAGCAGCAGGAACCACCCGGAGCTGGAGGACCCAGGGAGTGTAGGTGGAGCAGAGGCCATCCCCAGAGAGAGGGGGCTGGAAGGCCAGGCCAGGCCTCGGGGAGTGGTCTGGAGGCAGGGCAGAAAATGGCACCAAAGCGATGTTGGACGGTGAGATGAGAGGGTGCAGGGGTTGTTCCGGGCTGGGTCAGGAAGGAGGTTTCTAGGGCTGCACTTTCGTGGCAGCTCCTAAAGGCTGCTGTGCACAGGGAAAAGCACACCCAGCTGTGCCCCTGGGCTGCTGCTGACAAATGAGGTCAAAAGAACAGAGAACATCTTATTAGCCGCCAATCAATGCAGCAATTTAAAACAACAAGTTTTTCTGTTTGTATCAAAGAGCCAAGGGGCTCAGGCCTTCCCTATGGCTCCCTGAATTTTTTCCCTGAAAACCTCTGCTTGCTGCCAGGGGAGGGGGAGGGCACAAGGGGCTTTGTAAAGGAGAGCACAGGTGGAGTCCTTGCACCACGGGTTATCACAGCTCCATGGAAGGAACAGTTCTGCCCCAGGTCATGGAGAGTTCACGGCAAGGTTAAGACCAAACCCAGGTCCAGGGTGACCCCTGCCTGGTCTGCATGGGACTAATGTGCTAAAACCAGGACAAGCCTAAGCAACCTGCGATGCATCGGTCACCCTACCAGGTCCCTGACGTTTGGACCAGGGCTGTCACGGCCGGGACTCTCAGAGGGTGCGCTTGGGGGCCGGATGGCTAAGGCCGTGGATTCTGGTCTTGTCTCCTTTGGGGTGCTTGGCATCAGAACCAACACATGCCCCTGGTGGACCCCACCCAATCCTGACTGTCCTCGGAGCCATGGTCACCACATTTCAGGGGACTAGGAAACCCCGAGTCCAGGGGGCTCACTCGGGATGCTGTGCCCTCACAGGAGCACAGAACTCTGCTCACTGTTTCTCATGCCTGGTGGGCTGTGGGATTTGGCTGGCTCTGAGAGCTGGTAGACCTTTCCACAAGCCACCACCCACGGAAGGGCCTCTCTGCTTCGGTCACGAAGAGCAGACTCTGAGACACAGGGATTTAGGCAACCAGTGCAAAAGTGAACAGCGACCACCCAGCGCATCCCTCCCAGCCTGTCTAGCGACAGACTTTCCTCTGGGAGCCCCACTCCAGGGAGCCCAAGCCAGGCCAGTCTGGCTGCCTGCTATCAACAAAAGAGAATTTTGATGAGTTCACGTCACGAAAAGGAGCGGCCACGCCCTCTGGTTCTCTCTTCCAGGGAGACCTGTGCCCTCCTCCGGGCACCCAGTGGCTCCCCCGTGCCGGCTGGCAGATGGAGGCCTGGGTCCTGCACTTCAGGAGATGCAGGCAAACAAGGGCCCCATCCTTACCAGCTGGGTCCCTGGGAGGAGGGGCAGCTGGGTGCAGGGTGGCCCAGGCAGGAACTCTGAGCAGCTGACCAGCAGCTCCCTCTTCTGCTGTGCCCGCTGGAGGCGCTCACTGCGCTGGGCCCTCCTCGGAAAGGGGCACATGAACGCCCCTTCTGTCGGGTTCTGTGGAGTCCAGACACCCAGCACTCCACTTGCCTGCAGAGCTCCAGGCCCCCTCCCGTCCCCTCCCCTCCTCTCTCCCTTCCTCCTCTCTGCCCTCCTACCCCAGCCTCATAGTGTGACCTTGGGACAGCTAGGGCAGGACTGACGACATCAGGGACCCAGCCCACACTCCAAGAGACTCCTTTCCCCTCAGCTCACTTCCTCCTCCCTCCCTCTCTCCCTCCCTGCCCCCAGCGGGTGCCCTGGGTCCCCACTTCCTCCAGGCACTGGCTGTGTCCAAGCTCCTCTGAGGGGCGGCAGACCTGCTCTATCACAGGCAGGCTTCACGACCGAGGAAATCCCCTCACCGACACCGGCTCTGTCCTTGGGGCCCAGACAAGTTGAGAAAACAGAAGACAGAGGCCCGGAGAGGGACAGGTGCAGGTGCTTCCACACGCAGGGGCCCCGGGCAGGAGGGCCAGGCAGTCAGGACACCTCCCCCAAGGGTCTGCTGTCTGCCCTAACACCGCCCTGGCCACATCCTGTCTGTCCTACTTCCCTGGGTGCCATCCCTGCCCAAGACCACCCCACACATGCACGCAAACACGGCTCCCCAGATGCTCTCTGCTCCCACTCTGCCCAGCTGTCTTCGCCAATGCTGGCTCTGGACCCCTGGCTCTGGACCAGCAGGGAAGCCCCAGCCAGATGGTCAGCTGGCCGTAGAGGTACCCACAGCCCCATTCCTGGAGCCCTTGCCCCTCCCTGCTCACCTCTGAGCTCCATGGCTTCTCCAAGGACCCACAGGCCAGGTGCCTGGCGGCAGAGGCTGGAGATGGGAGATAGAGGTGAGCTAGGTAGAAGCTAAGCACAGCTCAGACCTCAGACTCAGAGCAAGATCCACCTCAGGAACAATGCCTGGCCTCTGCCTGGGCCCAACCTTACCCTTCCTTTCTGGGGGGGGAGGAGTCTCAGACAGTTTCTGGTTTGCCTACATCTGGCAGGGCAGGAAGCTAGCTCAATCCCAGGACAGAAACCAGACTTTTCAGCGAGGTGTCTGAGGCCAGCCATCCCAGCTGGCCCCGGGGGCAGCGTTTTAGCCACATGGCAGATCATGGAGGGGCCAGCTGGCTTCCCCCTGCTCTCAGGACCAAGCCCTGCCCCAGTTATGGCCTCAGGCCCTGGGGGATGTGGCCCCTGCCCACCTCTCCAGCTGAGGCTGGCTGCCCCCGCAACCCCCTGCCCACCTCTCCTCGTTTCTCTCTCCAACCTGGGGAGCTGCTGCTCTCACACCACCTGGCACATTGGCCCAGGGACACAACAGCGCAGAGGCCACCAACTCTTTCCAGGGCTTATCTTTTCTCTAGAGGAAAGTTCCTGGTCCCAGAGATTTCTGACACGCTGGGATAAAGATGAGATTAAATGAGGGCCTCAGTAGAGGATGCTTCTGAGAGGGTGCCACCTATGTCTTCAGGGGAGGCCCATCTGGGGTGCAAGCATGTCCAGGGATGACACATGGCACACCCCAGAGGGAGGGACAGGCAGAGGACAGCCCCCTCTCTGCCCTTCTCCTCCAGCACACGCTTCCTCTGCAGGCTCTCACCTGGCACGGGAGACGGATGAGGGAACCAGACCCAGCAGGGAGGAGCCCGAGGCCCCGACCAATGGCTCATGGTCATCCCCAATCTGGAGACCCCCTTCTCCTCTCCAGTCTCCACCCCTCCGCTCCCAACCCGCCTGCCTCCACTGCTCGGTGCCAGCGCCGGGGCATGGAAGAGGGCGTCCTTCCATGCATCATCCCAAGGGTGTGCCCTACCTGTGTCAAGTGGGGAGGGGACAGAGCTGACTCCACAGAGGCCCCTGTCAGGGTCGTATGGCAGCAGGAGAAGCTGAAAAGTCAACTGTCGCCCCTACCTCACACCATATACAAGAAACTCAAAATGGGTCACTCACCTAAACATAAGAGCTTAAACTATAAAACTCTTAGAGAAAAAACACAGGGGTCTCTGGACCTTGGATTTAGTGATGGAGTCTTAGATATGACCCCCAAAGCACAACCAAGAAAAGAAAAAAAGATGAACTGAAATTCACCTAAATCTTAAACTTTTGTGCATCGAAAGTCAAAAGCATCAAGACAACCTACAGAAGGGGAGAAAACATTTGCAAATCATAGATCTGATTAGGGCCTAGTACCCTGAAGATATAAAGAATTCTTACAACTCAATAAAAGACGCCCAATTTAAAAGTGGACAAAGGACTTGAATAGACAGTTTTTCCAAAAAAGAAATACAGATAGTCAACAAGCACATGAAAAGATGCTCAACACCATTAGTCACCAAGGATCTACAAATCAAACTCATGATGAGATACCACTTTACACTCACTAGAACGGCTATACCCAAGAAAACGGAAAATAACACGTTGGTGAGGATGTGGAGAAACTGGAACCCCATAACTTGTTGGTGGGAATGTAAAATGGTGCAGCTGCTGTGGAAAACAGTTTGGCAGTTCCTCAAAAACGTAAACACAGAATTACCATACGAGCCAGCAATTCCACCTCTAGGTCTGTACCCCAAGGAATTCAAAATAGGTCCCCAAACAAACACTGTAGCCGCATGTTCAGACCAGCCCTATTCACAACAGCCAAAGGGGGAAACGGCCCCCGTGCCCATCAATGCACGAACGGATAAAAAGTGTGGTCCATCCACACGACGGAATGTTATTCAGCCATAAAGAGGAACGAAGCAGCGACACACGCTGCAACATGGACGGATCAAAAACATTATGCTCAGCGAAAGCAATCAGACACAAAGGCCAATATCATATAATTCTACTTATACAAAATATCCAGAACAGGGAAATCCGTAGAGATGAGCAGATTGGTGGTTGCTGGGGGCTGGGGGAGGAGGGAATGCAGAATGACTGTTTAATCCATACTGGATTTTTTTGTGGGTGATGAAAATGTTCTGGAGCAAGATCACAGTGACGGCTGCACAACAGTGTCAACGCACTGGATGACAATGAATTGCACACTTTAAAGTTACTGATTTTATATTATGTGAATTTCAGCTTAATAAATTTTAAAAACTCAACTGTGTTGTATCTTCAACCACTGGCTCGTGATGAACAAATAAAAGATATTTTCTTTTCCCCATCATCCCACCAACCAGGTCTCCCAGTTCCTGAGGTCAGGTGCTCCTTTCACCTTTGCTGTGAAATCCCTTTCAACACTTCGATGGGCCTAGGGGGGAGGCAGAGGGCGGGTCCCCACTTGCATGCCCAGCCTGAGATGGCCGGACACCTGGTGGGCATACCTGCATGAGTACCTGTCAGGGCTGGACGCTGAGACTGAGGCCTGGGGGACAGAAGGGAGGGCCCCTGCAGCCCCACCCTGAGGTCAGGGCCAGGGACCACCAAGTGGCACCATGAGGCTGAAGCAACAATGGTGGTGATGTGGCCAGGAGAGGAAGGAAAGGAGCCCCTCAACAGGTAAACCTCTAACTGGGCCAAGGTTTCAATGCCAGACACACAGCATGGCAGGGCCAGATCCAACAGGAACTGAGGAAGAACAGGTGTGACATTGCCCACACCCAGCTGGCAAGGAGCCCATCCAGACCCAAGACAACCACAGTACAGCCCAGGTTTGTTCCTCAAAACTGTCTTCCCCTCTGCCTTTTTGAGAAACCCCTCCCATCTTCTCTCTGCCTCTGCCCCCGGCCTGCAGGGCCCCCTTCCCATGTCGCTCTGGAGCTGTCCTCCCCCACCCAGACATTTGTCAACGTGGACCCAGGACTTTGACCCCGGCTTTATGCCCAATTCTTGTCACCCAAGCCCATTTCCGTCTCAAATAAAACAGGACTCGCGCCTTCCTCCTCCAACCCCTCCATCCAGATCACCTTTGCCAGGTCACCGTTGACGTGAAATCTCTTTAAAGATGCATGGCCCTCAGATAGAGTGCAAACTCCCCGTGCCACCTCCCCTGCGAGGCCCACTGTGCCCCCTTTCTCTCACCTGCTGCTGTGGGTCCCACCAAAGCAAACTCCACGAGACCCCCAGAGTGCATTCATCTCTCTCCCTCCCC
>NW_025799322.1:0-1189 GCF_021613505.1 Equus quagga
GTTCACAAAGAGACTGGATGAGTGCAAACCAAAAATACACCACGGACATGATCTGAGTGTGTGTCACCGCTGATTTCCAGGGGAAAGCATTACTTGAGGAAAAAGGGCATCTTCCGATGACAACAAGTGACATTCTCCATGGAGATATAGTGGGTGTGATTCTATCTCCACCAAACGATGTAGGACCAGCATGGAAAACGCCAGAAACGGACAGAACAGGCTTCAGTTTATCTATATCTATTCATGTCAGATCAACTTGACACGAAATAATATGGAGAGCTAAGGTAACATAAGTATTATTTTCAGTCTGATACATGTGCCAAAAATGGAAATTATGACGTTCAAATACTCATGGCACATTCACAATCAGAAATGCGTGAACATTATTACACTATAAAATAAATCAATAAATTAAAACAAAAACACTACAAGTAACATTCCTACATTCTCCAATTACAGCATATAATAATGATAATAATATCAATGATAGTAAAATAATAAAAAGCTGCTACATCCTAATAATTTAAAAAATCTCTCTCAACTTTTGGGTTAGACGAAAACAAAATGGTCATGATATCATGGGATGCAGCTAATGCAGAACTCAAAGAAAAACTAATTGATTAATTACCTCTATTAAGAAACAAGAAGAATAAAAATAAGTAAACTAAACATCCATTCAAGATGTACGGAAAATAACAACAAAACAAACTAAAGAAGAGGATTTCCTAAATACAAAAGGAGATATGAATTAGAAATAATTGAATCTATAAACTATTAGCAAAGAAAGAAGGAAAGAAGGACTAAGAAAAAAAAAGAAATGTAAAATAAGAAATACTAACAGGGAAACAACCAAGGATATATAGAAGAGATTTTGAAAACCATAAGCAACTTCTTTGCTCAATTCTATGCAAATAGGTTTGATGATTTGAATGAAATAGATAACTTCCTAGAAAATATAATTTATCAAAGCTGATTCTAGAAAAGATAGAAGGTTAAAACAGACTGATTTTAATAAGACAAATGGAGAAAATTTCAGAGTTATCCCCACCTTGGGAAAAAACAATTTACCAGGTACAGATTTTTCACAGAATTTTACCCAACCTTTAAAGAATAGTTTTAAGGTTTGTAAAATGTTCAGAAAATAGAAAAAGACATATTGCTTCTAAATTATTTTTAGTAATTGATCATA
>NW_025799323.1:0-1189 GCF_021613505.1 Equus quagga
TATGATCAATTACTAAAAATAATTTAGAAGCAATATGTCTTTTTCTATTTTCTGAACATTTTACAAACCTTAAAACTATTCTTTAAAGGTTGGGTAAAATTCTGTGAAAAATCTGTACCTGGTAAATTGTTTTTTCCCAAGGTGGGGATAACTCTGAAATTTTCTCCATTTGTCTTATTAAAATCAGTCTGTTTTAACCTTCTATCTTTTCTAGAATCAGCTTTGATAAATTATATTTTCTAGGAAGTTATCTATTTCATTCAAATCATCAAACCTATTTGCATAGAATTGAGCAAAGAAGTTGCTTATGGTTTTCAAAATCTCTTCTATATATCCTTGGTTGTTTCCCTGTTAGTATTTCTTATTTTACATTTCTTTTTTTTTCTTAGTCCTTCTTTCCTTCTTTCTTTGCTAATAGTTTATAGATTCAATTATTTCTAATTCATATCTCCTTTTGTATTTAGGAAATCCTCTTCTTTAGTTTGTTTTGTTGTTATTTTCCGTACATCTTGAATGGATGTTTAGTTTACTTATTTTTATTCTTCTTGTTTCTTAATAGAGGTAATTAATCAATTAGTTTTTCTTTGAGTTCTGCATTAGCTGCATCCCATGATATCATGACCATTTTGTTTTCGTCTAACCCAAAAGTTGAGAGAGATTTTTTAAATTATTAGGATGTAGCAGCTTTTTATTATTTTACTATCATTGATATTATTATCATTATTATATGCTGTAATTGGAGAATGTAGGAATGTTACTTGTAGTGTTTTTGTTTTAATTTATTGATTTATTTTATAGTGTAATAATGTTCACGCATTTCTGATTGTGAATGTGCCATGAGTATTTGAACGTCATAATTTCCATTTTTGGCACATGTATCAGACTGAAAATAATACTTATGTTACCTTAGCTCTCCATATTATTTCGTGTCAAGTTGATCTGACATGAATAGATATAGATAAACTGAAGCCTGTTCTGTCCGTTTCTGGCGTTTTCCATGCTGGTCCTACATCGTTTGGTGGAGATAGAATCACACCCACTATATCTCCATGGAGAATGTCACTTGTTGTCATCGGAAGATGCCCTTTTTCCTCAAGTAATGCTTTCCCCTGGAAATCAGCGGTGACACACACTCAGATCATGTCCGTGGTGTATTTTTGGTTTGCACTCATCCAGTCTCTTTGTGAAC
>NW_025799324.1:0-8815 GCF_021613505.1 Equus quagga
AACTTTATTTTAGTTTATTTTTTCCTAGCATTCTTGAGTAGAATGCCTGGTTAACAGGGTCATTTATTGGGAAGGCTGCTTGTTTCTGGGAAAAGCACATGCCTTCAACTTTCTTTCTGAGTAGAGTGCAAGTTGTGTCCCTCAGGCATTTATATCCAGTGTCCACGTTGTCACTCATTTCTAAATAGTCTGCTTTTATTTTCTCTTTAACTCAAAATTATTTAGAATAGTAATTTTTAAATTTCTAAGAAGTTAGTTTTTTCCTTGTTACGTTGTTTGTTCCTAGATATATAGTTTTGTAGTAGGAGTAAAGTGAGCTGCACAATTTCAACTTTGGGGAATTCGTTGAGTTTCTTTTCTGGCTTACAGATGGATCACTCAAAAAATTTTCATGGGTAGTTGAAAGGAATCTACACAAAATGGTACAAACACTTTGGAGAATGTCTGGCAATTTCTTATAAAGTTAAATATACATCTACCATATAACTTTTTAAAAAATTTTTTTGGAGTTAATGAAGGGTTACAATCTTGTGAAATTTCAATTGTACATTATTGTTTGTCAGTCATGTTGTAGGTGCACCACTTCACCCTTTGTGACGACTCTCCACCCCCCCTTCCCTTGGTAGCCACTAATGTGTTCTCTTTGTCCACATGTTTAAATTCCTCATATGAGTGGAGTCATACAGAGATTATCCTTCTCTAACTGGCTTATTTCACTTAACATAATTCCCTCAAGGTCCATCCATGTTGTTGCAAATGGGATAATTCCATTCTTTTTTACGGCTGAGTAGTATTCCATTGTGTGTGTGTGTATATATATATATATATATACTACATCTTCTTTATCCAATCCTCAGTTGATGGGCACTTAGGTTGCTTCCACATCTTGGCTATTGTAAGTAATGCTGCAGTGAACATTGGGGTGCATGGGACTTTTGGGATTGCTGACTTCAGGCTCTGTGGATAGATACCCAGTAGTGGGATGGCTGGATCCTATGGTAGTTCTATTTTTAATTTTTTGAGGAATCTCCATACTGTTTTCCATAGTGGCTGCACCAGTTTGCATTCCCACCAGCAGTGTATGAGGGTTCCATTCTCTCCACAACCTCTCCAACATTTGTTACTATTTGTTTTAGTTATTTTTGTCATTCTAATGGGTATAGGGTGATATCTTAGTGTAGTTTTGATTTGCATTTCCCTGATGATCAGCGATGATGAGCATCTTTTCAGGTGCCTATCGGCCATCAGTATATCTTCTTTAGAGAAATGTGTGTTCATGTCTCCTGTTCATTTTTTGATTGGGTTGTTCGATTTTTTGTTGTTGAGTTGTGTGAGTTCTTTATATATTATGGATATTAACCATTTTTCGGATGCATGACTTGCAAATATTTTTTCCCAGTTAGTGGGTTGTTTTCTTGTTTCAATCCTGTTTTCCTTTGCCTTGAAGAAGCTCTTTAGTCTGATGAAGTCCCATTTGTTTATTCTTTCTATTGTTTCCATTGTCTGTGGAGACATGGTGTCCAAAAAGATCCATTTAATACTGATGTCAAAGAGTGTATGTCCTACATTTTCTTCTAGAAGGCTTATGGTTTCAGGTCTCACCTTTAGGTCTCTGATCCCTTTGGAGTTTGTTTTTGTGAATGGTGAAAAAGAATGGTCAATTTTCATTCTTTTACTTGTGGCTTTCCAGTTTTCCCAGCACGATTTGTTGAAAAGACTTTCTTTTCTCCATTGTAGGCCCTCAGGTCCTTTGTCGAAGATTAGCTGTCCATAGATGTGTGGTTTTATTTCTGGGCTTTCAATTCTGTTCCATTGATCTGTGCACCTGTTTTTGTACCAGTACCATGCTGTTTTGCTTACCATACCTTTGGAGTATGTTTTGAAGTCAGGGATTGTGATGCCTCCTGTTTTCTTCTTTTTTCTCAGGATTCCTTTAGCAATTCAGGGTCTTTTGTTGCCCCATATGAATTTTAGGATTGTTTGTTCTATTTCTGTAAAGAATGTCATTGGGATTCTGATTGGCATTGCGTTGAATCTGTAGATTGCTTTAGGTAGAATGGACATTTGAACTATGTTTATTCTTCCAATCCATGTGCATGGAATGTCTTTCCATGTCTTTATGTCGTCATCCAATTCTTTCAGAAAAGCCTTGTGGTTTTCGTTGTATGGGTCTTTCACTTCCTTAGTTAAATTCACCCCGAGGTATTTTATTCTCTTTGTTGCGATTGTGAATGGTATTGTGTTCTTGAGTTCCTTTTCTGTTAGTATGTTATTAGAGTATAGAAATGCTACTAATTTGTGCAAATTGATTTTGTACCCTGCAACTTTGCTGTAGTTGTTGATTACTTGTAAAATTTTTCCAATGGATTCTTTGGGGTTTTCTATATATAAGATCATGTTGTCTGCAAACAGCGAGAGTTTCACTTCTTCCCTCCCTATTTGGATTCCTTTTATTCCTTTTTCTTGCCTGATTGCTGTGGCCAGAACCTCCAGTACTATATTAAATAAGAGTGGTGCTAGAGGGCATCCTTCTCTCGTTAATGTTTTCAGGGGGATGGCGCTCAGTTTTTGCTCATTGAGTGTGATGTTGGCTGTGGGTTTGTCGTATATTATTTTTATTATGTTGAGGTAGTTCCCTTCTATGCCCATTTTGTTCAGTTTTTATAATAAATGGTTGTTGGATCTTGTCAGATGCTTTCTCTGCATCTATTGAGATGATCATGTGGTTTTTATTCCTCAGTTGGTTGATGTGTTGTATCATGTTGATTGATTTGCAGATGTTGAACCATCCCTGTGTCCCTGGTATGAATCCCAACTGATCACGATGTATGATCCTTTTGATGAATTGCTGAATTTGGGTTGCCAAAATTTTGTCGAGAATTTTTGCATCTATGTTCATCAGTGATAATGGCCTGTAGTTCTCTTTTTTTGTGCTGTCCTTGTCAGGCTTTGGTATCAGCGTGATGTTGGCCTCAGAGAACGTGTCAGGAAGTGTTCCATCCTCCCTAAATTTTTGGAATAGCTTGAAAAGGATAGGTATTAAATTTTCTCTGAAAGTTTGGTAGAATTCCCCAGGAAAGCCCTCTGGTCCTGGGGTTTCATTCTTTGGGATGCTTTTGATTGCTGTTTCAATCTCCTTCCTTGTGATTGGTCTGTTCAGATTGTCTGCTTCTTCTTGACTCAGCTTTAGGAGATTGTAAGAGTCTAAGAATTTATCCATTTCCTCCAGGTTATCCATTTTGTTGGCATATAGTTTTTTGTAGTAGTCTCTTATAATCCGTTGTATTTCTGTGGAGTCTGTTGTTATTTCTCCTCTTTCATTTCTGATTTTGTTTATTTGAGCTTTCTCTCTTTTTTTCTTTGTAAGTCTGGCTAGGGGTTTGTCAGTTTTATTTATCTTCTCAAAGAGCCAGCTCTTTGTTTCATTGATCCTTTCTACTGCCTTTTTTGTTTCAATAGCATTTATTTCTGCTCTGATTTTTATTATTTCTCTCCTTCTGCTGACTTTGGGCTTTGTTTGTTCTTCTTTCTCTAATTCAGTTAGGTGTAGTTTAAGATTGCTTATTTGGGATTTTTCTTGTTTGTTAAGGTGTACTTGTATTGTGATGAATTTCCCTCTTAATACAACTTTTGCTGTATCTCATATGAGTTGGTATGGCGTATTATCATTTTCATTTGCCTCCAGGTATTTTTTGATTTCTTCTTTAATTTCCTCAATGGTCCATTGCTTCTTCAATAGCATATTGTTTAGTCTCCACGTCTTTGTCCCTTTGTCAGCTTTTTTCTTGTAATTAATTTCTAGCTTTATAGCATTATGATCGAAGATGCCTGTTGTTATTTCCATTTCTTTAAATTTATAGAGGCTTGCCTTGTTTCCCAACATGTGGTCTATCCTTGAGAATGTTCCGTGTGCACTTGAGAAGAATGTGTATTCTGCTGTTTTTGGGTGGAGTGTTCTATATCTGTCTATTAAGTTCAACTGTTTTAGCTTTTCGTTTAGCTCCACTGTTACTTTGTTGATTTTCTGTCTGGATGATCTGTCCAATGATGTGAGTGGGGTGTTGAGGTCCCCTCCTATTATTGTGCTATTTTTATATCTTCTGTTAGGTTTGTTAATAGTTACGTTATGAACTTTGGTGCTCCTGTGTTTGGTGCATAGATATTTATAAGCATTATTTCTTGTTGTAGTGTCTCTTTGATCATTCTATACTGACCCTCTGTGTCTTTCTTTACCTGCCTTATCTTGAAATCTACTTTGTCTGATATAAGTATTGCGACACCTGCTTTCTTTTGTTTGCCATTAGCTTGGAGTATTGTCTTCCACCACTTCACTCTGAGCCTGTGTTTGTCCTTGGAGCTGAGGTGTGTTTTCTGGAGGCAGCAAATTGTTGGATCTTGTTATTTAATCCATTTTGCTACTCTGTGTCTTTTTATCGGAGAGTTCAGTCCGTTTACATTAAGGGTGATTATTGATGTATGAGGGCTTAATGCTGTCATTCTCTCACTCGTTTTCCGGTTTTCCTGCATTTCCTTTGTTTCTCATCCTGTGTGTTTTGGCCTACCCATTGACTTCTGCAATTTCTTATGCTGTGTTTCTTAGTTTTTTCCATATTTATTTTTTGTGTCTCTGTTCTGTTTTTTAAGTTTAGTGGCTACCCTGAAATTTGTATTCAGAATCTCGTGCATAGAATAGTCCATTTTCTGGTGGCCTCTTATTTCCTTAGCCTAAACTGATTCAGTCCCTTTCCTCCTCCCCTCCTAAGTTATTATTTTCATCTCTTATTCCAACTTGTGTTGTGAGTTTGTGGTTAAAGTGACAAGATTGTCTTTGTTTTTGGTGTTTTTCTTCCTTTTATCCTAATGCTGTAGTTGAATATTTGCTGTCCTATTCTGATTCTATCTGTCTCCTTACTCTGTGTTTTGTGACCCCTTACTCCCTTTTTTTCTTTTTTCATGTATGAGGGCCTTCTTGAGGATTTCTTGCAGGGGGTGTCTCATGGCTGTGAAGTCCGTTAGCTTTCATTTGTCTGGGAAAGATTTAATTTCTCCCTCATATCTGAAGGAGATTTTTGCTGGATAGAGTATCCTTGGGTGAAGATTTTTGTCTTTTAAAGTTTTGAATATGTCACTGCAATCTCTTCTGGCTTGTCAGGTTTCTGCAGAGAAATCCACTGAAAGTCTGATAGGGGTTCCTTTCTAGGTTATTTTCTTCTGCCTTGCTGCTCTGAGAATTCTCTTTGTCATTCATTTTTGCCAGTTTCACTACTGTATGCCTTGCAGTAGGTCTTTTTACATTGACATATCTAGGAGACCTGAAAGCTTCCTCCACACACATTTCTGTCTCGTTCACTAGATTTGGGAAGTTCTCTGCTATTATTTCTTTGAACATGCTTTCTGCTCCATTCTCCTCTTCCCCTTCTTGGATACCTGTAATTCTTATGTTGCATTTTGTCATTGAGTTGGCTATTTCTTGGAGATTTTCTTCACTTCTTTTTAGTCTTAGTTCTCTCTCTTCCTCTGTCTGGAGCCATTCAACCTGTCTATCTTTGATTTTGCTCATTTGCTCCTCTATGGTGTCCACATGAGCATTCAGGGAATCCCTATTTTGTCCTATCTTGTCCATTGTATTTTTCATCCCTAGTATTTCTGATTGATTCTTCTTTATAGTTTCAATCTTTTGTGAAGTAACTCCAGAACTCATTGAGTTGTTTCTCTATATTTTCATTTACCTCATTGAGTTTTTTGACAATAGCTATTCTGAATACATTTTCTTTTAGTTTACTTATTTCCAAGTCCTCAGGACATAATTCTGGGTGCTGGCTTTCCCTCTGGTCTGGAGATTTGATGAATTGACGGATGCTGGAAGGACGGGTCTTCCCCATTGTGATTTTATTCAGATGCAGTTACAGCCTTTCGCCACTACATGGGGATCAAGAGCCACATATTCTGGGCCCTCCCCTTCAGCCAAGATGGGGCAGCATCACTGGGGGGTTGAGAGGGGAGCACTTTCTCTTGTGCACAGACCCGGGTTTCCCCAATTGGCTCTCACTGTCTGGTCTCCTGAGGTCTTGGCTTGATGAGGTCACCCCATGCGAAAGCTTTTGCCCCATTAGAGGGCTTCCCTCTAGGCTGCAAGGGAGCTATGGAGCCATGGGCCATCCTGTGGATGCCTGACCCCTCCCCTGCTTCTTCCCTGATGGAGCCACCCTGGCAGCGATTCCAGTCTTTAGGGGAGGGAGCAAAGAGCTCTCTTGCCCTGTTCCAGCTCCTCGAGGGGGCTCCAGCCTGTCCGCCCTCGATCGTTTGGCTGCCGTGGGTCTCTGAGGATTCCTGTGGTATTAGGATACTTTTTGTTGGAATGTGGTTGCTCCTTTTTGTTGTATTTTGGTTTGGAGAGTCCTGAGCAAGCTCACTCTGCGATGACACTGATGTCACTCTCTCACAAAACTTGGATGAGTTTTATGGTGTGTGAATTATATTTCAATAAAGTCATTAATAAGATTCTTTTGACTAAACTCCAGGTAAGAAGTAGTGTAACCAAGAGGAAGCTGGTGTGTCTCAATTAGACACGGGGCTTGAGGAGGAAATGCACCACCAAAGAGAGAATGTCATCACGTGTTGGAAGGGGGTTCAGCTCACCTGGAAGGTAGAATGGTTCTGACGTGTACCCATAACACAGCTTAAAACCCATTTAGCAAAAACCGACACAACTACAGGTAGAAAGCAATTCACAAACAAAAGTGGGGGATTTTTAACGTCTCTTAGGAATTGATATACAACGCAGGCAAAAACCAGTTTGGATGATCAAGTTCACAAGCTTGATCTAATGGACACAGAACAGTGTATCTGAGAACAGTCCACACTCTCCCAGCACATGGAATAGTGATGGAAATGGCCTCACTGGTCCCTCAGCCAAGTCTTATGTTTCAAAGAACTGGCATCATGGGAAGTATGCTATCATACCATAGCACAATTTAGTTAAACAATTTAAGAGGTAATTGTCAAAATTTCATGCTTGGAAGTTTAAAAACACTTCTGAATTACGTCTGAGTCAAAGAATAATTCCTAGTGGGTGTTAGAGAATATTTAGGACTGAAAGATTATGGAACTACTATGAATTAACATTTGTGGGTGCAAAAAGCATTTTATAGCCTTAAAGTGTGTGTGTGTGTGTGTGAGTTCTTGGATATAGATCTTGGGAAGGGATTGCATTATGCAGCACAGTTTTCTGCCATCTTGGTTGACCTGCAGCCTTGTCTTAGGATTCTCTTGTCCCACCCCATCCACACCCAGCAATCACTCCCAAATCATTTTCCGTCCTGAATTCAGGAGAGCTGGGAGAGGGTAACCCCGTGTGAAAATGACACAGGAGCACCTCAAAAGGCCTGGATGTTCAACCAATCCTGTGTGTAGTTGGCACGCCCCTGAAGCCTCAAGGCTGGGGAGCTCGCCCCTGCCGCTTGGAGTCCCCCTGTGTCCTCAGCATCTTGCAGCTGGCTAGAAGAGTGGAGAGAGGAGGTGATGCATTTTGGTGGCCGGTGGCTTCAGAAACGCCTCATTTCTAGAAGCAGCATTGCACAGTAGGAGATACACCACAGGAAAGAAAAGCTGAGGGAGTATGGGGAATTCATCACCTGGTGACAGGTGGAGAAACAATGTAAATCTGAGTTTAAACACTGAAAATGCCCCAGCTTCCCCTTCTCAGCCTTAGGCTTGGCCAGTCACACCCCTCGCTGGCTGATTGCTGGGAGCTGATGATGCAAAGAAGCAAAGACAGCACATAATTTAGTTTGGTGGCTGATGGCAACACAAACACCTCTTGTGTAGAAGCAACAGTGGACCCTGGAATGGACAAGAGGGATGAAAAGGCAACATTACACAATGAGTCTGGGAGGCTCCAACTAGAACTCTTGGGTGTTGCGTGCCGCAGGTGCAGAAAATAAAGCAACATTGTGGGAGAAACTTCCAAGGACCTAATGTTAGAAGAATTTCCAGAACCAAATGGCAAGAGTCTCCACCTCAGAAGGTCTCCTTCTTGGTGTCCAGCAAGTTGGATAAAAATAGCGCTAATGAGAACACATGCTTGGGAGCCGTGGTCCACTAAGAACTAGGGTTGCAACAGCCCTGATGGGTCAGGATAGTCTCTTGCCACTGGCCCCTTTGGGTGAGGCTGGGAAGAAGGCTCACAGCCAGCCTTTCCTTCGTTTGGGGTCCAGGACTCGAGCTGCAGCACGTCTGGAAATGCAGGGAGGGGCTGTGACGACCAGGTAGCTCAAGTGAAGCCTCTTCACCAGGCCAGGGCAAGGGAGTGGAGGCAGAGACAGGAGTTGGTTGTCTCCAGATCTCTGGGTTGACTCATCTGGTTCACGCAGTAGCCTTGCTGACAGTCACAGGGGCCTTGCATATGTGGCCAGTGAAGTGCTGCTGTGTTCTCTGCTGCCAGGGGCTTCTGGCATCTGCATCAGCCGTGGGAGCTCAGTTCTACATCTCCCACCAGCACGCCAGCCTCAGAACACAGCCAGCGTGATGCTTTCCCAAGATGTCTGTGCTCTGCCGTCCCTGCTTTCCTCAGTGCCTGGACAAAGGCTGAGTCCCCTGGACCCTCCCCAGGCAACCTGTTGGGCGGTTGAGCAGGTAACATCTGGAAAGTCTCCTCGAACAAGGCTACCTCTCTACTGAGATGTCTTACCTCTACGTCATTCCAAGGGATTTCTGGAAGATGCACTGACCTTCCTGTGGGCCACTGTGGGGTCCAGGTTTTAGTTGAGCAACACAGGAAATAACTGAATCTTCCCCAGTCTCCAGCCGGCTCACT
>NW_025799325.1:0-8815 GCF_021613505.1 Equus quagga
AGTGAGCCGGCTGGAGACTGGGGAAGATTCAGTTATTTCCTGTGTTGCTCAACTAAAACCTGGACCCCACAGTGGCCCACAGGAAGGTCAGTGCATCTTCCAGAAATCCCTTGGAATGACGTAGAGGTAAGACATCTCAGTAGAGAGGTAGCCTTGTTCGAGGAGACTTTCCAGATGTTACCTGCTCAACCGCCCAACAGGTTGCCTGGGGAGGGTCCAGGGGACTCAGCCTTTGTCCAGGCACTGAGGAAAGCAGGGACGGCAGAGCACAGACATCTTGGGAAAGCATCACGCTGGCTGTGTTCTGAGGCTGGCGTGCTGGTGGGAGATGTAGAACTGAGCTCCCACGGCTGATGCAGATGCCAGAAGCCCCTGGCAGCAGAGAACACAGCAGCACTTCACTGGCCACATATGCAAGGCCCCTGTGACTGTCAGCAAGGCTACTGCGTGAACCAGATGAGTCAACCCAGAGATCTGGAGACAACCAACTCCTGTCTCTGCCTCCACTCCCTTGCCCTGGCCTGGTGAAGAGGCTTCACTTGAGCTACCTGGTCGTCACAGCCCCTCCCTGCATTTCCAGACGTGCTGCAGCTCGAGTCCTGGACCCCAAACGAAGGAAAGGCTGGCTGTGAGCCTTCTTCCCAGCCTCACCCAAAGGGGCCAGTGGCAAGAGACTATCCTGACCCATCAGGGCTGTTGCAACCCTAGTTCTTAGTGGACCACGGCTCCCAAGCATGTGTTCTCATTAGCGCTATTTTTATCCAACTTGCTGGACACCAAGAAGGAGACCTTCTGAGGTGGAGACTCTTGCCATTTGGTTCTGGAAATTCTTCTAACATTAGGTCCTTGGAAGTTTCTCCCACAATGTTGCTTTATTTTCTGCACCTGCGGCACGCAACACCCAAGAGTTCTAGTTGGAGCCTCCCAGACTCATTGTGTAATGTTGCCTTTTCATCCCTCTTGTCCATTCCAGGGTCCACTGTTGCTTCTACACAAGAGGTGTTTGTGTTGCCATCAGCCACCAAACTAAATTATGTGCTGTCTTTGCTTCTTTGCATCATCAGCTCCCAGCAATCAGCCAGCGAGGGGTGTGACTGGCCAAGCCTAAGGCTGAGAAGGGGAAGCTGGGGCATTTTCAGTGTTTAAACTCAGATTTACATTGTTTCTCCACCTGTCACCAGGTGATGAATTCCCCATACTCCCTCAGCTTTTCTTTCCTGTGGTGTATCTCCTACTGTGCAATGCTGCTTCTAGAAATGAGGCGTTTCTGAAGCCACCGGCCACCAAAATGCATCACCTCCTCTCTCCACTCTTCTAGCCAGCTGCAAGATGCTGAGGACACAGGGGGACTCCAAGCGGCAGGGGCGAGCTCCCCAGCCTTGAGGCTTCAGGGGCGTGCCAACTACACACAGGATTGGTTGAACATCCAGGCCTTTTGAGGTGCTCCTGTGTCATTTTCACACGGGGTTACCCTCTCCCAGCTCTCCTGAATTCAGGACGGAAAATGATTTGGGAGTGATTGCTGGGTGTGGATGGGGTGGGACAAGAGAATCCTAAGACAAGGCTGCAGGTCAACCAAGATGGCAGAAAACTGTGCTGCATAATGCAATCCCTTCCCAAGATCTATATCCAAGAACTCACACACACACACACACACTTTAAGGCTATAAAATGCTTTTTGCACCCACAAATGTTAATTCATAGTAGTTCCATAATCTTTCAGTCCTAAATATTCTCTAACACCCACTAGGAATTATTCTTTGACTCAGACGTAATTCAGAAGTGTTTTTAAACTTCCAAGCATGAAATTTTGACAATTACCTCTTAAATTGTTTAACTAAATTGTGCTATGGTATGATAGCATACTTCCCATGATGCCAGTTCTTTGAAACATAAGACTTGGCTGAGGGACCAGTGAGGCCATTTCCATCACTATTCCATGTGCTGGGAGAGTGTGGACTGTTCTCAGATACACTGTTCTGTGTCCATTAGATCAAGCTTGTGAACTTGATCATCCAAACTGGTTTTTGCCTGCGTTGTATATCAATTCCTAAGAGACGTTAAAAATCCCCCACTTTTGTTTGTGAATTGCTTTCTACCTGTAGTTGTGTCGGTTTTTGCTAAATGGGTTTTAAGCTGTGTTATGGGTACACGTCAGAACCATTCTACCTTCCAGGTGAGCTGAACCCCCTTCCAACACGTGATGACATTCTCTCTTTGGTGGTGCATTTCCTCCTCAAGCCCCGTGTCTAATTGAGACACACCAGCTTCCTCTTGGTTACACTACTTCTTACCTGGAGTTTAGTCAAAAGAATCTTATTAATGACTTTATTGAAATATAATTCACACACCATAAAACTCATCCAAGTTTTGTGAGAGAGTGACATCAGTGTCATCGCAGAGTGAGCTTGCTCAGGACTCTCCAAACCAAAATACAACAAAAAGGAGCAACCACATTCCAACAAAAAGTATCCTAATACCACAGGAATCCTCAGAGACCCACGGCAGCCAAACGATCGAGGGCGGACAGGCTGGAGCCCCCTCGAGGAGCTGGAACAGGGCAAGAGAGCTCTTTGCTCCCTCCCCTAAAGACTGGAATCGCTGCCAGGGTGGCTCCATCAGGGAAGAAGCAGGGGAGGGGTCAGGCATCCACAGGATGGCCCATGGCTCCATAGCTCCCTTGCAGCCTAGAGGGAAGCCCTCTAATGGGGCAAAAGCTTTCGCATGGGGTGACCTCATCAAGCCAAGACCTCAGGAGACCAGACAGTGAGAGCCAATTGGGGAAACCCGGGTCTGTGCACAAGAGAAAGTGCTCCCCTCTCAACCCCCCAGTGATGCTGCCCCATCTTGGCTGAAGGGGAGGGCCCAGAATATGTGGCTCTTGATCCCCATGTAGTGGCGAAAGGCTGTAACTGCATCTGAATAAAATCACAATGGGGAAGACCCGTCCTTCCAGCATCCGTCAATTCATCAAATCTCCAGACCAGAGGGAAAGCCAGCACCCAGAATTATGTCCTGAGGACTTGGAAATAAGTAAACTAAAAGAAAATGTATTCAGAATAGCTATTGTCAAAAAACTCAATGAGGTAAATGAAAATATAGAGAAACAACTCAATGAGTTCTGGAGTTACTTCACAAAAGATTGAAACTATAAAGAAGAATCAATCAGAAATACTAGGGATGAAAAATACAATGGACAAGATAGGACAAAATAGGGATTCCCTGAATGCTCATGTGGACACCATAGAGGAGCAAATGAGCAAAATCAAAGATAGACAGGTTGAATGGCTCCAGACAGAGGAAGAGAGAGAACTAAGACTAAAAAGAAGTGAAGAAAATCTCCAAGAAATAGCCAACTCAATGACAAAATGCAACATAAGAATTACAGGTATCCAAGAAGGGGAAGAGGAGAATGGAGCAGAAAGCATGTTCAAAGAAATAATAGCAGAGAACTTCCCAAATCTAGTGAACGAGACAGAAATGTGTGTGGAGGAAGCTTTCAGGTCTCCTAGATATGTCAATGTAAAAAGACCTACTGCAAGGCATACAGTAGTGAAACTGGCAAAAATGAATGACAAAGAGAATTCTCAGAGCAGCAAGGCAGAAGAAAATAACCTAGAAAGGAACCCCTATCAGACTTTCAGTGGATTTCTCTGCAGAAACCTGACAAGCCAGAAGAGATTGCAGTGACATATTCAAAACTTTAAAAGACAAAAATCTTCACCCAAGGATACTCTATCCAGCAAAAATCTCCTTCAGATATGAGGGAGAAATTAAATCTTTCCCAGACAAATGAAAGCTAACGGACTTCACAGCCATGAGACACCCCCTGCAAGAAATCCTCAAGAAGGCCCTCATACATGAAAAAAGAAAAAAAGGGAGTAAGGGGTCACAAAACACAGAGTAAGGAGACAGATAGAATCAGAATAGGACAGCAAATATTCAACTACAGCATTAGGATAAAAGGAAGAAAAACACCAAAAACAAAGACAATCTTGTCACTTTAACCACAAACTCACAACACAAGTTGGAATAAGAGATGAAAATAATAACTTAGGAGGGGAGGAGGAAAGGGACTGAATCAGTTTAGGCTAAGGAAATAAGAGGCCACCAGAAAATGGACTATTCTATGCACGAGATTCTGAATACAAATTTCAGGGTAGCCACTAAACTTAAAAAACAGAACAGAGACACAAAAAATAAATATGGAAAAAACTAAGAAACACAGCATAAGAAATTGCAGAAGTCAATGGGTAGGCCAAAACACACAGGATGAGAAACAAAGGAAATGCAGGAAAACCGGAAAACGAGTGAGAGAATGACAGCATTAAGCCCTCATACATCAATAATCACCCTTAATGTAAACGGACTGAACTCTCCGATAAAAAGACACAGAGTAGCAAAATGGATTAAATAACAAGATCCAACAATTTGCTGCCTCCAGAAAACACACCTCAGCTCCAAGGACAAACACAGGCTCAGAGTGAAGTGGTGGAAGACAATACTCCAAGCTAATGGCAAACAAAAGAAAGCAGGTGTCGCAATACTTATATCAGACAAAGTAGATTTCAAGATAAGGCAGGTAAAGAAAGACACAGAGGGTCAGTATAGAATGATCAAAGAGACACTACAACAAGAAATAATGCTTATAAATATCTATGCACCAAACACAGGAGCACCAAAGTTCATAACGTAACTATTAACAAACCTAACAGAAGATATAAAAATAGCACAATAATAGGAGGGGACCTCAACACCCCACTCACATCATTGGACAGATCATCCAGACAGAAAATCAACAAAGTAACAGTGGAGCTAAACGAAAAGCTAAAACAGTTGAACTTAATAGACAGATATAGAACACTCCACCCAAAAACAGCAGAATACACATTCTTCTCAAGTGCACACGGAACATTCTCAAGGATAGACCACATGTTGGGAAACAAGGCAAGCCTCTATAAATTTAAAGAAATGGAAATAACAACAGGCATCTTCGATCATAATGCTATAAAGCTAGAAATTAATTACAAGAAAAAAGCTGACAAAGGGACAAAGACGTGGAGACTAAACAATATGCTATTGAAGAAGCAATGGACCATTGAGGAAATTAAAGAAGAAATCAAAAAATACCTGGAGGCAAATGAAAATGATAATACGCCATACCAACTCATATGAGATACAGCAAAAGTTGTATTAAGAGGGAAATTCATCACAATACAAGTACACCTTAACAAACAAGAAAAATCCCAAATAAGCAATCTTAAACTACACCTAACTGAATTAGAGAAAGAAGAACAAACAAAGCCCAAAGTCAGCAGAAGGAGAGAAATAATAAAAATCAGAGCAGAAATAAATGCTATTGAAACAAAAAAGGCAGTAGAAAGGATCAATGAAACAAAGAGCTGGCTCTTTGAGAAGATAAATAAAACTGACAAACCCCTAGCCAGACTTACAAAGAAAAAAAGAGAGAAAGCTCAAATAAACAAAATCAGAAATGAAAGAGGAGAAATAACAACAGACTCCACAGAAATACAACGGATTATAAGAGACTACTACAAAAAACTATATGCCAACAAAATGGATAACCTGGAGGAAATGGATAAATTCTTAGACTCTTACAATCTCCTAAAGCTGAGTCAAGAAGAAGCAGACAATCTGAACAGACCAATCACAAGGAAGGAGATTGAAACAGCAATCAAAAGCATCCCAAAGAATGAAACCCCAGGACCAGAGGGCTTTCCTGGGGAATTCTACCAAACTTTCAGAGAAAATTTAATACCTATCCTTTTCAAGCTATTCCAAAAATTTAGGGAGGATGGAACACTTCCTGACACGTTCTCTGAGGCCAACATCACGCTGATACCAAAGCCTGACAAGGACAGCACAAAAAAAGAGAACTACAGGCCATTATCACTGATGAACATAGATGCAAAAATTCTCGACAAAATTTTGGCAACCCAAATTCAGCAATTCATCAAAAGGATCATACATCGTGATCAGTTGGGATTCATACCAGGGACACAGGGATGGTTCAACATCTGCAAATCAATCAACATGATACAACACATCAACCAACTGAGGAATAAAAACCACATGATCATCTCAATAGATGCAGAGAAAGCATCTGACAAGATCCAACAACCATTTATTATAAAAACTGAACAAAATGGGCATAGAAGGGAACTACCTCAACATAATAAAAATAATATACGACAAACCCACAGCCAACATCACACTCAATGAGCAAAAACTGAGCGCCATCCCCCTGAAAACATTAACGAGAGAAGGATGCCCTCTAGCACCACTCTTATTTAATATAGTACTGGAGGTTCTGGCCACAGCAATCAGGCAAGAAAAAGGAATAAAAGGAATCCAAATAGGGAGGGAAGAAGTGAAACTCTCGCTGTTTGCAGACAACATGATCTTATATATAGAAAACCCCAAAGAATCCATTGGAAAAATTTTACAAGTAATCAACAACTACAGCAAAGTTGCAGGGTACAAAATCAATTTGCACAAATTAGTAGCATTTCTATACTCTAATAACATACTAACAGAAAAGGAACTCAAGAACACAATACCATTCACAATCGCAACAAAGAGAATAAAATACCTCGGGGTGAATTTAACTAAGGAAGTGAAAGACCCATACAACGAAAACCACAAGGCTTTTCTGAAAGAATTGGATGACGACATAAAGACATGGAAAGACATTCCATGCACATGGATTGGAAGAATAAACATAGTTCAAATGTCCATTCTACCTAAAGCAATCTACAGATTCAACGCAATGCCAATCAGAATCCCAATGACATTCTTTACAGAAATAGAACAAACAATCCTAAAATTCATATGGGGCAACAAAAGACCCTGAATTGCTAAAGGAATCCTGAGAAAAAAGAAGAAAACAGGAGGCATCACAATCCCTGACTTCAAAACATACTCCAAAGGTATGGTAAGCAAAACAGCATGGTACTGGTACAAAAACAGGTGCACAGATCAATGGAACAGAATTGAAAGCCCAGAAATAAAACCACACATCTATGGACAGCTAATCTTCGACAAAGGACCTGAGGGCCTACAATGGAGAAAAGAAAGTCTTTTCAACAAATCGTGCTGGGAAAACTGGAAAGCCACAAGTAAAAGAATGAAAATTGACCATTCTTTTTCACCATTCACAAAAACAAACTCCAAAGGGATCAGAGACCTAAAGGTGAGACCTGAAACCATAAGCCTTCTAGAAGAAAATGTAGGACATACACTCTTTGACATCAGTATTAAATGGATCTTTTTGGACACCATGTCTCCACAGACAATGGAAACAATAGAAAGAATAAACAAATGGGACTTCATCAGACTAAAGAGCTTCTTCAAGGCAAAGGAAAACAGGATTGAAACAAGAAAACAACCCACTAACTGGGAAAAAATATTTGCAAGTCATGCATCCGAAAAATGGTTAATATCCATAATATATAAAGAACTCACACAACTCAACAACAAAAAATCGAACAACCCAATCAAAAAATGAACAGGAGACATGAACACACATTTCTCTAAAGAAGATATACTGATGGCCGATAGGCACCTGAAAAGATGCTCATCATCGCTGATCATCAGGGAAATGCAAATCAAAACTACACTAAGATATCACCCTATACCCATTAGAATGACAAAAATAACTAAAACAAATAGTAACAAATGTTGGAGAGGTTGTGGAGAGAATGGAACCCTCATACACTGCTGGTGGGAATGCAAACTGGTGCAGCCACTATGGAAAACAGTATGGAGATTCCTCAAAAAATTAAAAATAGAACTACCATAGGATCCAGCCATCCCACTACTGGGTATCTATCCACAGAGCCTGAAGTCAGCAATCCCAAAAGTCCCATGCACCCCAATGTTCACTGCAGCATTACTTACAATAGCCAAGATGTGGAAGCAACCTAAGTGCCCATCAACTGAGGATTGGATAAAGAAGATGTAGTATATATATATATATATATACACACACACACAATGGAATACTACTCAGCCGTAAAAAAGAATGGAATTATCCCATTTGCAACAACATGGATGGACCTTGAGGGAATTATGTTAAGTGAAATAAGCCAGTTAGAGAAGGATAATCTCTGTATGACTCCACTCATATGAGGAATTTAAACATGTGGACAAAGAGAACACATTAGTGGCTACCAAGGGAAGGGGGGGTGGAGAGTCGTCACAAAGGGTGAAGTGGTGCACCTACAACATGACTGACAAACAATAATGTACAATTGAAATTTCACAAGATTGTAACCCTTCATTAACTCCAAAAAAATTTTTTAAAAAGTTATATGGTAGATGTATATTTAACTTTATAAGAAATTGCCAGACATTCTCCAAAGTGTTTGTACCATTTTGTGTAGATTCCTTTCAACTACCCATGAAAATTTTTTGAGTGATCCATCTGTAAGCCAGAAAAGAAACTCAACGAATTCCCCAAAGTTGAAATTGTGCAGCTCACTTTACTCCTACTACAAAACTATATATCTAGGAACAAACAACGTAACAAGGAAAAAACTAACTTCTTAGAAATTTAAAAATTACTATTCTAAATAATTTTGAGTTAAAGAGAAAATAAAAGCAGACTATTTAGAAATGAGTGACAACGTGGACACTGGATATAAATGCCTGAGGGACACAACTTGCACTCTACTCAGAAAGAAAGTTGAAGGCATGTGCTTTTCCCAGAAACAAGCAGCCTTCCCAATAAATGACCCTGTTAACCAGGCATTCTACTCAAGAATGCTAGGAAAAAATAAACTAAAATAAAGTT
>NW_025799326.1:0-1291 GCF_021613505.1 Equus quagga
CAACACAGGAAATAACTGAATCTTCCCCAGTCTCCAGCCGGCTCACTGAATCTTGATTCTAGATGAAACCTCATCTGAAATTATGTCTCTCGTTTTGTGCCAAGCACTTCCAGAATCAACTCCCATATGTTTCCCTGATCTTTTTTTTCAAGGTAAAACAGCAGATATATTTGTTCATTTACTGAGTTAAAGCTTTTTCTGACTTTGCAATTGGCCACTTGAGACCTGCTGGGGTCTGACTCTACTTATGGGTCTAGAGAGAAGCAGAGGTGGCGGTGGGGCTGAGGAGATGACTCGTCCTTGGAAGTAACTCCCTGAAGATGAGTCTTCAAGCATGGCACAAATAGCCTTATTGATCACGGGAGGAGGGGCTGATTTCTCGAAGCTCAGGAAGGTTGGGTGTTCAGGGTGCCAGGGTCCTCCAGGGTCACCTGAATATCTCCATTTCAGTTCTGGAGACCCCACTTTTTGCTGATCAGTGCTTCAGCTTTCCTGTGAGAGCTCTGGTGAGTTGGTGAACCCACCTGCCGATATGACTGTTAAGGGGCTGGCCGAAACTATGGTTTTCAGTTATATCTATCTCACAGCTGTGAATGATATGAGAGATTTTCCTACAGAGTAGGAAACAGTCCCTGAATTTCATTCCAGGTCTTGAGCTGAAAACTTAGGACTTTGAACCTGTCCATTTGTATCAACTACCCAGCACTGTTAAAGGAGCCACCCCACCCTACAGTCCTTGAGTTTCTCAAGCCTTTCCCCTTGTTTTATGGTGATGTTCAGCTATCCTCTCAAAGTCTTGCCTCCAAAAGACATTTGTCTCAGGTGACCACATCTCCAGATAAGTTGTTTTGTAGCTGTGCACCAAAATGTCCAGAGTCCCATCCCTTAACACTAACTAGATTCCTACTATCCTCAGCTAAAATCCAGCTAGATAAATCCCAGATTTTCCTTATATCAGTCATGATAGGTCATCTTATATTGCATTGACAACAGTAACTTTTAATAGATAAAATCAGTACTTTAAAACCAGGCTGATCTCTGGATGTGTCTCAGCAACGAGGAACAGAGGAGAATTCCTTCAACTGGATAAAGAACATTTACCAAAAGTCTGCAGACAACATCATACTCAGTGGGGAGAAACTTGAAGTGTGCCTGCTATGATCAGGAACAAGGCAAGAATATCCCTTCTCATCATTGCTTTTCAAAATCATACTAGAAGTCCTAGCACATGCAATAAGACAAGAAAAAGAAAGAAAAGGTATACAGAGTGGGAAGGAGGAAATAAAACTAT
>NW_025799327.1:0-1291 GCF_021613505.1 Equus quagga
ATAGTTTTATTTCCTCCTTCCCACTCTGTATACCTTTTCTTTCTTTTTCTTGTCTTATTGCATGTGCTAGGACTTCTAGTATGATTTTGAAAAGCAATGATGAGAAGGGATATTCTTGCCTTGTTCCTGATCATAGCAGGCACACTTCAAGTTTCTCCCCACTGAGTATGATGTTGTCTGCAGACTTTTGGTAAATGTTCTTTATCCAGTTGAAGGAATTCTCCTCTGTTCCTCGTTGCTGAGACACATCCAGAGATCAGCCTGGTTTTAAAGTACTGATTTTATCTATTAAAAGTTACTGTTGTCAATGCAATATAAGATGACCTATCATGACTGATATAAGGAAAATCTGGGATTTATCTAGCTGGATTTTAGCTGAGGATAGTAGGAATCTAGTTAGTGTTAAGGGATGGGACTCTGGACATTTTGGTGCACAGCTACAAAACAACTTATCTGGAGATGTGGTCACCTGAGACAAATGTCTTTTGGAGGCAAGACTTTGAGAGGATAGCTGAACATCACCATAAAACAAGGGGAAAGGCTTGAGAAACTCAAGGACTGTAGGGTGGGGTGGCTCCTTTAACAGTGCTGGGTAGTTGATACAAATGGACAGGTTCAAAGTCCTAAGTTTTCAGCTCAAGACCTGGAATGAAATTCAGGGACTGTTTCCTACTCTGTAGGAAAATCTCTCATATCATTCACAGCTGTGAGATAGATATAACTGAAAACCATAGTTTCGGCCAGCCCCTTAACAGTCATATCGGCAGGTGGGTTCACCAACTCACCAGAGCTCTCACAGGAAAGCTGAAGCACTGATCAGCAAAAAGTGGGGTCTCCAGAACTGAAATGGAGATATTCAGGTGACCCTGGAGGACCCTGGCACCCTGAACACCCAACCTTCCTGAGCTTCGAGAAATCAGCCCCTCCTCCCGTGATCAATAAGGCTATTTGTGCCATGCTTGAAGACTCATCTTCAGGGAGTTACTTCCAAGGACGAGTCATCTCCTCAGCCCCACCGCCACCTCTGCTTCTCTCTAGACCCATAAGTAGAGTCAGACCCCAGCAGGTCTCAAGTGGCCAATTGCAAAGTCAGAAAAAGCTTTAACTCAGTAAATGAACAAATATATCTGCTGTTTTACCTTGAAAAAAAAGATCAGGGAAACATATGGGAGTTGATTCTGGAAGTGCTTGGCACAAAACGAGAGACATAATTTCAGATGAGGTTTCATCTAGAATCAAGATTCAGTGAGCCGGCTGGAGACTGGGGAAGATTCAGTTATTTCCTGTGTTG
>NW_025799328.1:0-2894 GCF_021613505.1 Equus quagga
TAGAAAAAGACATATTGCTTCTAAATTATTTTTAGTAATTGATCATAACATTGATAACAGGACCCAACAAAGATAGCACAAAAGAGAAAACTACAAATAACACTTAAGGATATAGATGCAAAAATCTAGAATAAAATGTTAGCAAACAAAATCCAGCATCCCATTAAAAGAAGAATATACAAGGAGTAACTGGGATTTGTTGCAAGAAGGCAAGGATGGTTTGATATTAGGAAATGTACAACATAATTCATTATATTAACAGATTTAATGACAAAAATATGATCAGCCTCTACATGCTGAAAAAAATTTTGATAAATTTTAACTTCCATTCTTAGTCTTAAAAAAACAGATAATAGGAATTATAACAGAATAATAACAGAAGATAGGAATAGATGGGGTGGCAGAGGCTGCTAGGTAACCCTCAATATTTATTCTTTCCTTCTTTCTTGGTAATAAACTCCCAGCTTTTAGCTGGGTATGGGGTCACCCTAGATATATACAACACTTCTTCAACTCTCCTGCAGTCAGGTTTGACCATGAGGCCAAGTTTTGGTGAATGGGATATAAGCAGAAATGTTACTTCCAGTAAGTTTTCTTAAATTGAGGGAGGCACACCGTTCTTTGGCTCTTCCTCCTAGCTGGAATGTGGTTGTGATGACTGGAGCTCAAGTAGCCATCATTGCCTTTGAGGAGGGAGCCATATGCCTGGGACGGAGGAGCCTGGGACTCAGATGCCTGGAGAGCCATCCAGTCTAGATTGTCTATCCCGGACTTGTTTTAAGGAGAAAGAAATGAACTTTTGTCTTGTTTTAGCTACTATAAAGGAAACTGTCCATTTCAATTTGAAAGCGAGCATCATGTGTATTGAGGAAACACTAGAAGGGAACACTAGTTCCCATTGAAACCGGAAGCAAAGATGCTCGGCTTTGTGCTGTGGGTACCAGCTGATTCAAAGCCTGGGGCAGATGGTCTGGGACAGAGCCTGAGGCATGGGGCCATACCCTGTCTGTCAGGCAGTGTGGCGAGTGAGTCTTTGACACCTGTAGCGTTTATAGTTGAAGGCAGAGCCTGCCGTATTAGGGGAGGAATTCTTTAAACATAGGAAGGGGGTAGCTGTTGGGGGCCAAAAGTAACAACAAAGGTCGGCTCTGTCTGGGATCTAGGAAATCAGATCCAGCACAGGAGAGGGGCAACAGGGGTTCCAAGGATGGTGGTGAGCCAAGAGTCCCAGATTGGAGCAGAAAGACAGAAGTTTCCAGAAGCATGCCTCCAGGAAAACAAAGTGTTACTGATTGGTTTACCTGGTGGGTTTGATCAGATTGAGAGGAAATTTAAACTTTTGGCGGTGAGTTTCAGGATGAATTAGTGATAAATGCATAGAAAATAAAACATGAAAAAATTATCAACCCCTTTAAAAGAAATGTACAGTTGTATTAGAAAGCAACGTACTCTATGTGTCTGAGCTGCAAAAAATGTTTCCTTGTCATATGCTGCAAATACTGAATATTGGCCGAAGATGTAGAGAGAGGAGAAGAGAGGTGATGCTTAACTAGTAGAGGAAGGCAGTGGATGGTGTCTAAAACAGAAAGCTCAAAGAAAACCAACACACTCCCCTGTACGCCCTTGGGAATTTTGGACCGTACAGTAATTACCTATTCAAAAGACATAAGAGAAAAGATGATATAGATGCAAGTTATTACAATATCAATGCAAAGTCTAAAATAATCAGGAACAAAGCTGAAAGTTGTTCCTAGGGAGCGGGACTCAGGGATCCAGAGGGTGTGGGGCAGGAGCCGATTTCACTCTTGTTGGCCTCATTGACTTTTTAAGCTACAGACGAGTATTTCCTACATTAAAAAGGTCAAACAAAGAAATGGGTGCAGCGAGGGACTGCGGACGTACTAGGAGCACAAGAGCGTTGGACGTGGCAAGCTGGGTGAGGAGAGGGAGCGAGGCTGGGCCGGCGCAGCAGGAGCAGAGGGAGGGGACGCCCTAGAGCCTGGTGTGGGGAGCATCTACTCTGGTGGCTGGAGCTGTGGACGGTTGGGGCGCCTGTGGAGGTGACATGGCCGGAAGTTGAGGGGAGTCCCCAGGGTGCCCTTTGAGCATCAGAAGGGGATGTCATCCATTGGGCACAAACAGTGGGGCCTAAGTGAGGGGCAAAGACGAAGGGAACTGGGGGAAGGCGAGCAGGGACAAGTGAGGGCTGTGACCAAGCCTTGAGGGTGGACGCCCACGTTGGTGCAGGAGGCGAGCAACCCAGTTGGGTGATTCTCCCCGGCAGTGCTCCTCAGGGTGGGGACAGAGAATGTGGACAGCTAGGCTGGGGCGTCTAAGCAATGGTGGTGGCGGGGGAGTGAATTGAGGCCACCGTGTTGCAGACAGAGGGCAGGAGAGGACAAGATAGGGGCCAGGGGGTGAGGTGGCCCTGGTCTGGGCCAGCAGGGGCTCTGGGGAGCGAGTGCTGTGAGGAGGGCCCTTGTCTACCTTCCTCATCTGTGTCCCCAGCGCCTGGAGCAGAGCCTGCCACGCGGCACGCCACCAACAAATGGTGGTGGAGTGAATGAATGTTTGTGTACCAGGTCCTGTACCGGCTGTTGGGGACATGTGTCAAAATGTCTCACGCCTGTCCTCATATTGTAGAGGGGGCATGGAGCTCCATTCAGGGGTGCGGTTGGGGCTGCTGTGGGCCAGTGCCCAGCACCCTACGGGGGAACTGACGCCCGGCTCCCGACACAGGTTTGGGGCGTCGGGGCAGATGCCCGGAGGAGCACTGCACGAGGGAGAGGCCTGGGAAAGAAGTTGGAGGTAGCCATCGTGACAGGAGAGGGGTGCCGAGGCAAGTGTGGGGAGGGAGAGAGATGAATGCACTCTGGGGGTCTCGTGGAGTTTGC
>NW_025799329.1:0-2894 GCF_021613505.1 Equus quagga
GCAAACTCCACGAGACCCCCAGAGTGCATTCATCTCTCTCCCTCCCCACACTTGCCTCGGCACCCCTCTCCTGTCACGATGGCTACCTCCAACTTCTTTCCCAGGCCTCTCCCTCGTGCAGTGCTCCTCCGGGCATCTGCCCCGACGCCCCAAACCTGTGTCGGGAGCCGGGCGTCAGTTCCCCCGTAGGGTGCTGGGCACTGGCCCACAGCAGCCCCAACCGCACCCCTGAATGGAGCTCCATGCCCCCTCTACAATATGAGGACAGGCGTGAGACATTTTGACACATGTCCCCAACAGCCGGTACAGGACCTGGTACACAAACATTCATTCACTCCACCACCATTTGTTGGTGGCGTGCCGCGTGGCAGGCTCTGCTCCAGGCGCTGGGGACACAGATGAGGAAGGTAGACAAGGGCCCTCCTCACAGCACTCGCTCCCCAGAGCCCCTGCTGGCCCAGACCAGGGCCACCTCACCCCCTGGCCCCTATCTTGTCCTCTCCTGCCCTCTGTCTGCAACACGGTGGCCTCAATTCACTCCCCCGCCACCACCATTGCTTAGACGCCCCAGCCTAGCTGTCCACATTCTCTGTCCCCACCCTGAGGAGCACTGCCGGGGAGAATCACCCAACTGGGTTGCTCGCCTCCTGCACCAACGTGGGCGTCCACCCTCAAGGCTTGGTCACAGCCCTCACTTGTCCCTGCTCGCCTTCCCCCAGTTCCCTTCGTCTTTGCCCCTCACTTAGGCCCCACTGTTTGTGCCCAATGGATGACATCCCCTTCTGATGCTCAAAGGGCACCCTGGGGACTCCCCTCAACTTCCGGCCATGTCACCTCCACAGGCGCCCCAACCGTCCACAGCTCCAGCCACCAGAGTAGATGCTCCCCACACCAGGCTCTAGGGCGTCCCCTCCCTCTGCTCCTGCTGCGCCGGCCCAGCCTCGCTCCCTCTCCTCACCCAGCTTGCCACGTCCAACGCTCTTGTGCTCCTAGTACGTCCGCAGTCCCTCGCTGCACCCATTTCTTTGTTTGACCTTTTTAATGTAGGAAATACTCGTCTGTAGCTTAAAAAGTCAATGAGGCCAACAAGAGTGAAATCGGCTCCTGCCCCACACCCTCTGGATCCCTGAGTCCCGCTCCCTAGGAACAACTTTCAGCTTTGTTCCTGATTATTTTAGACTTTGCATTGATATTGTAATAACTTGCATCTATATCATCTTTTCTCTTATGTCTTTTGAATAGGTAATTACTGTACGGTCCAAAATTCCCAAGGGCGTACAGGGGAGTGTGTTGGTTTTCTTTGAGCTTTCTGTTTTAGACACCATCCACTGCCTTCCTCTACTAGTTAAGCATCACCTCTCTTCTCCTCTCTCTACATCTTCGGCCAATATTCAGTATTTGCAGCATATGACAAGGAAACATTTTTTGCAGCTCAGACACATAGAGTACGTTGCTTTCTAATACAACTGTACATTTCTTTTAAAGGGGTTGATAATTTTTTCATGTTTTATTTTCTATGCATTTATCACTAATTCATCCTGAAACTCACCGCCAAAAGTTTAAATTTCCTCTCAATCTGATCAAACCCACCAGGTAAACCAATCAGTAACACTTTGTTTTCCTGGAGGCATGCTTCTGGAAACTTCTGTCTTTCTGCTCCAATCTGGGACTCTTGGCTCACCACCATCCTTGGAACCCCTGTTGCCCCTCTCCTGTGCTGGATCTGATTTCCTAGATCCCAGACAGAGCCGACCTTTGTTGTTACTTTTGGCCCCCAACAGCTACCCCCTTCCTATGTTTAAAGAATTCCTCCCCTAATACGGCAGGCTCTGCCTTCAACTATAAACGCTACAGGTGTCAAAGACTCACTCGCCACACTGCCTGACAGACAGGGTATGGCCCCATGCCTCAGGCTCTGTCCCAGACCATCTGCCCCAGGCTTTGAATCAGCTGGTACCCACAGCACAAAGCCGAGCATCTTTGCTTCCGGTTTCAATGGGAACTAGTGTTCCCTTCTAGTGTTTCCTCAATACACATGATGCTCGCTTTCAAATTGAAATGGACAGTTTCCTTTATAGTAGCTAAAACAAGACAAAAGTTCATTTCTTTCTCCTTAAAACAAGTCCGGGATAGACAATCTAGACTGGATGGCTCTCCAGGCATCTGAGTCCCAGGCTCCTCCGTCCCAGGCATATGGCTCCCTCCTCAAAGGCAATGATGGCTACTTGAGCTCCAGTCATCACAACCACATTCCAGCTAGGAGGAAGAGCCAAAGAACGGTGTGCCTCCCTCAATTTAAGAAAACTTACTGGAAGTAACATTTCTGCTTATATCCCATTCACCAAAACTTGGCCTCATGGTCAAACCTGACTGCAGGAGAGTTGAAGAAGTGTTGTATATATCTAGGGTGACCCCATACCCAGCTAAAAGCTGGGAGTTTATTACCAAGAAAGAAGGAAAGAATAAATATTGAGGGTTACCTAGCAGCCTCTGCCACCCCATCTATTCCTATCTTCTGTTATTATTCTGTTATAATTCCTATTATCTGTTTTTTTAAGACTAAGAATGGAAGTTAAAATTTATCAAAATTTTTTTCAGCATGTAGAGGCTGATCATATTTTTGTCATTAAATCTGTTAATATAATGAATTATGTTGTACATTTCCTAATATCAAACCATCCTTGCCTTCTTGCAACAAATCCCAGTTACTCCTTGTATATTCTTCTTTTAATGGGATGCTGGATTTTGTTTGCTAACATTTTATTCTAGATTTTTGCATCTATATCCTTAAGTGTTATTTGTAGTTTTCTCTTTTGTGCTATCTTTGTTGGGTCCTGTTATCAATGTTATGATCAATTACTAAAAATAATTTAGAAGCAATATGTCTTTTTCTA
>NW_025799330.1:0-1819 GCF_021613505.1 Equus quagga
CCGCTGTCTCAAGAGTATCAGGGAGCAGAGGCTTCCCAGACCTCAACAGCTGGACTCCCGGCGCTCGAACCCGCCTCAAACAAGAAGAGGAGACAACGGCGAAGGACGCCCACCTGCCAACCTCCTATCTCACCCTCCCCCCCCTGCCTTGCTGTAAGCAGCCTTTCAAGGCCAAACGCAGGCTGGTGGGAAAGCACCGAGCTGCACAAGCTACATGTTCCCCCCTCCCCTACCCAAAACCCCAAATAAAAATCCTTACCCATTCCTCATCAGGGAGCTAGCAATTTTTGAGGCATGAGCCCTTGCTTTGCTCCCTGTGCCTGGCACAGTAAAAACCTTTCCTCTTCCACTCAAGACTCTGTTCTCGTTATTTGGATTGGCATCGGGTCCAGAGACCGAACTTTCGGTTACACACAGAGGATTTTTATGGTAGTCAAACAATTCTGTATCATACTAGAATGGTGGAGACACGTCATTATACATTTCTCAAATCCCATAGAATGTATAACCTTCTTTGAGTGAAGCTTAATATAAACTATGGACTTTGGGTGATAATGACATGTCAATGTAGGTTCATTGGTTGTAAAAAGTGTACCCTGTGATCCAAGATGTCAACAGTGGGGGAGGTTGTGCTTGTGTAGTGGCAAACAATTTTGTAGGAATTCTGTACTTTCCACTCTATTTCGCTGTGAACCTAAAACTACTCTGAAAAATACAGTTTATTAAAAAAACAGACTGGGGTCAGCCCGGTGGTGCAGTGGTTAAGTGCGCATGTTCCCCTTCAGAGGCCCAGGGTTCGCTGGTTCGGATCCTGGATGCAGACATGGCACGGTTTGGCAAGCCATGCTGTTGTAGGCGTCCCATATATAAAGTAGAGGAAGATGGGCACGGATGTTAGCTCAGGACCAGTGTTTCTCAGCAAAAAGACGAGGATTGGCAGATGTTAGCTCCCCCCCCCCCCAAAACAACACAGACTTACCATTGGATCTGAAAGCTTTTGTCTGGAAATGCCATATGTTACTTCTGCTCACATTTCACTGGCCAAAGCAAGTCACATGGCTGCACCTAACTTCCAGTGGGCACAGCAATGCAATGATGCCCAGTGCCTGGAAAGAGAGAGGAGCCAGATGTTCTGAAGAGCCCTCACACCTCCTGAACCAATGTTGCTGGCAGCCACTCTTGGAGCAAATTTCTATGTCAGTCAGGGTTCTTAGTTGCAAGCTACAGATGGCAACTGTGTTGATTTAAGCAGAAAGGGGATTTATTAAAAGGATATTAGGGGGGCTGGCACAGTGGTGCAGTGGTTGAGTTCGCATGTTCTGCTTCGCAGCCCGGGGTTCACGGGTTCAGATCCTGGGTGAGGACATGGCACCGCTTGGCAAGCCATGCTGTGGTTGGCGTCCCATATATAAAGTAGAGGAAGATGGGCACGGATGTTAACTCAGGGCCACTCTTCCTCAGCAAAAAGAGGAGGATTGGTAGCAGATGTTAGCTCAGGGCTAATCTTTCTCAAAATAAAATAAAAAAGATATTAGGGCACATCCAACTTGAAGAAATCAGCATAAACCTGGCATTTCCTCTCTTCTTTCAGGAAGCACTAAAAGCCAACCAGGAAAATAAAAAACAGAAAACAAACTCTATCTTAGATGTAACTAAGGAGACATTTGATATACCCAACCGTACAACAGGTGGACAGGGTATGAAAGACAGTAGAGATGATCAGGGGAGCGAAATGAAGTGAGGAGGGGATGACCTTGGTTGCAGATCTCTATAAGAATTGCTAAGTCCCCTTCTCCAGTGTGCAAATACTGAATCCTGT
>NW_025799331.1:0-1819 GCF_021613505.1 Equus quagga
ACAGGATTCAGTATTTGCACACTGGAGAAGGGGACTTAGCAATTCTTATAGAGATCTGCAACCAAGGTCATCCCCTCCTCACTTCATTTCGCTCCCCTGATCATCTCTACTGTCTTTCATACCCTGTCCACCTGTTGTACGGTTGGGTATATCAAATGTCTCCTTAGTTACATCTAAGATAGAGTTTGTTTTCTGTTTTTTATTTTCCTGGTTGGCTTTTAGTGCTTCCTGAAAGAAGAGAGGAAATGCCAGGTTTATGCTGATTTCTTCAAGTTGGATGTGCCCTAATATCTTTTTTATTTTATTTTGAGAAAGATTAGCCCTGAGCTAACATCTGCTACCAATCCTCCTCTTTTTGCTGAGGAAGAGTGGCCCTGAGTTAACATCCGTGCCCATCTTCCTCTACTTTATATATGGGACGCCAACCACAGCATGGCTTGCCAAGCGGTGCCATGTCCTCACCCAGGATCTGAACCCGTGAACCCCGGGCTGCGAAGCAGAACATGCGAACTCAACCACTGCACCACTGTGCCAGCCCCCCTAATATCCTTTTAATAAATCCCCTTTCTGCTTAAATCAACACAGTTGCCATCTGTAGCTTGCAACTAAGAACCCTGACTGACATAGAAATTTGCTCCAAGAGTGGCTGCCAGCAACATTGGTTCAGGAGGTGTGAGGGCTCTTCAGAACATCTGGCTCCTCTCTCTTTCCAGGCACTGGGCATCATTGCATTGCTGTGCCCACTGGAAGTTAGGTGCAGCCATGTGACTTGCTTTGGCCAGTGAAATGTGAGCAGAAGTAACATATGGCATTTCCAGACAAAAGCTTTCAGATCCAATGGTAAGTCTGTGTTGTTTTGGGGGGGGGGGGAGCTAACATCTGCCAATCCTCGTCTTTTTGCTGAGAAACACTGGTCCTGAGCTAACATCCGTGCCCATCTTCCTCTACTTTATATATGGGACGCCTACAACAGCATGGCTTGCCAAACCGTGCCATGTCTGCATCCAGGATCCGAACCAGCGAACCCTGGGCCTCTGAAGGGGAACATGCGCACTTAACCACTGCACCACCGGGCTGACCCCAGTCTGTTTTTTTAATAAACTGTATTTTTCAGAGTAGTTTTAGGTTCACAGCGAAATAGAGTGGAAAGTACAGAATTCCTACAAAATTGTTTGCCACTACACAAGCACAACCTCCCCCACTGTTGACATCTTGGATCACAGGGTACACTTTTTACAACCAATGAACCTACATTGACATGTCATTATCACCCAAAGTCCATAGTTTATATTAAGCTTCACTCAAAGAAGGTTATACATTCTATGGGATTTGAGAAATGTATAATGACGTGTCTCCACCATTCTAGTATGATACAGAATTGTTTGACTACCATAAAAATCCTCTGTGTGTAACCGAAAGTTCGGTCTCTGGACCCGATGCCAATCCAAATAACGAGAACAGAGTCTTGAGTGGAAGAGGAAAGGTTTTTACTGTGCCAGGCACAGGGAGCAAAGCAAGGGCTCATGCCTCAAAAATTGCTAGCTCCCTGATGAGGAATGGGTAAGGATTTTTATTTGGGGTTTTGGGTAGGGGAGGGGGGAACATGTAGCTTGTGCAGCTCGGTGCTTTCCCACCAGCCTGCGTTTGGCCTTGAAAGGCTGCTTACAGCAAGGCAGGGGGGGGAGGGTGAGATAGGAGGTTGGCAGGTGGGCGTCCTTCGCCGTTGTCTCCTCTTCTTGTTTGAGGCGGGTTCGAGCGCCGGGAGTCCAGCTGTTGAGGTCTGGGAAGCCTCTGCTCCCTGATACTCTTGAGACAGCGG
>NW_025799332.1:0-1451 GCF_021613505.1 Equus quagga
TAGAAAAAGACATATTGCTTCTAAATTATTTTTAGTAATTGATCATAGCATTGATAACAGGACCCAACAAAGATAGCACAAAAGAGAAAACTACAAATAACACTTAAGGATATAGATGCAAAAACCTAGAATAAAATTTTAACAAACAAAATCAAGCAGCCCATTAAAAGAAGAATATACAGGGACTAACTGGGATTTGTTGCAAGAAGGCAAGGAGGGTTTTATATTAGGAAATGTACAACATGATTCATTATATTAATAGATCTAATGACAAAAATATGATCAGCCTCTACATGCTTATTGCAAGAGACCATGGCAACATTGTTGCTAGGCTTCAAGCTTAGCAACAACAAGTTACAAAATGTGTGGCTGAGAAATATGTGATCTGTTGATTCTCATAAACTACTATAGTAAATTGTTTGTACTTTGGAATCAAAGGCCAGAAGGGAGTATCTTATCAAGCATGAAAGCCAGGGGCTTAAGAGCGCTTGGCCCTTGCACTAACGGAATGGCGTGTGCATAACTTGCTGATTGTTCCTAGGATACTCCCTAAGGCAACAGCCTTGGGTGGGGCCGGGGTACATTGAAAGGAGGAAGACTAGAACTGCTGAGTTTTGACTTGCATATCCCTGCTGGCATGAGTTCCTGCTATGCTTGTATTTCTTTGCCTGCAAAGAAATACGCGGAAATCGGAGGGACCTCACCTCAGTCCTTGAGGCTGATGGTCCCTGTCCCGTTAAATAATATAGATTGTGTCTTGTCTATTATATAGACTGTGTTCTGTCTATTAATTCTGTCCGCCCCTTCAGCTGGCTGCCTAGCTGGTCTCGACAGCAATGCTGAAAAAATTTTTGATTAATTTTAACTTCCATTCTTAGTTTTAAAAAACAGATAATAGGAATTATAACACGATAATAACAGAAGATAGGAGTAGCTGGGGTGGCAGAGGCTGCTAGGTAACCCTCAGTATTTATCCTTTCCTTCTTCCTTGGTGATAAACTCCCACCTTTTAGCTGGGTATGGGGTCACCCTAGATATATACAACATTTCTTCACCTCTCCTGCAGTCAGGTTTGATCATGTGACCAAGTTTTGGTGAATGGGACATAAGCAGAAATGTTACTTCCAGGAAGTTTTCTTAAACTGAGGGAGGCACTCCCTCCTTTGGCTCTTCCTCCTAGCTGGAATGTGGTTGTGATGACTGGAGCTCAAGTAGCCTTCATTGCCTGTGTCCCCAGTGCTACAGGCTCTTAACATCAGCCCTGATATCAGTTCCCCCACATTGAACCCAGCGTATATGGGGTTAAAACTAAAACCCACCACCCCCTTTCCTGCTTCTCTAGCTCCACTCACATGTAAATACCTGTTTCTTTAAACTTGGACTCTTTGAGCTTTACAACTAAACGGGAGTTACAAATTGTTAAAAGCCCAGGTGGCCTGGAGTTGGAGGCA
>NW_025799333.1:0-2212 GCF_021613505.1 Equus quagga
AATTAACGTGTTTGTGTTGAGGGCTGGGGTGAGAGCGACATTGCCTTCAGAACATTCCTACAGCTTCCTTTTCTATCTGACTCAGATGTAAAGGCCAAGGGAACTTACAGTTATAATCCCGGGTCTTAAAAAGAATCCTTGTTGCTCTGCAAGATGATCTTGTTCCTTCCCACAGTGACACTTGTGCAAATATCCATGCCAGAAAGTACCTTATTCATGAGTGAGTTTCAAAATGAGGATTGGCATATGCAATGCTGTCACAAGATAAAAAGGAGAAAAGAACAGGGGAAACAAATGGCAAATGGAGAACCCACACCAAAAAAATTTTGCCATGGAAAAGATGGAATTTTTTCAAATATTTCTCTAGGAATTAAAGAAAAAAGAAAAGAAGCAGTCACCTCCATAAAACAAAACCCACAGCAGAAAAATAGGAGTTTATGGAGGAGATAGTAAATCAACAGGAGGATTGGAAAATAAGAACATAGAAAAAAACACACGACACCCCTGTGGTCATTGCAGCATTATTCACAATAGCCAAGACGTGTAAGCAACACAAGTGCCCACCTACCGATGGTTGGATAAAGAAGATGTGGCATATACATATAGAGACATGATGGAATACTACCCAGCCATAAAAAAGACAAAATCGTCCTGTTTGCAACCACATGGATGGACCTTGAGGGTGTTATGTTAAGTGAAATAAGCCAGACAGAGAAAGAGAAACACCATATGATTTCACTCATGTGGAAGATAAACAACCACATGGACAAAGAGAATAGTTCACTGGTGACCAGGGGAAGGGGGCTGGGGGTGGGCACAAGGGGGTGAAGGGGAGCACTTATACAGTGATGGACAAGTAATATTGTACAACTGAAATTTCACAATGTTGTAAACTATTATGAACTCATTTAAAAAAAACCATGATAAGAAAATGAAATGGAATAAGGTGTTACAAAAGTTTAAAGAGAAAAGGACAGCTATGAAAGAAAGGCAAAAAGATATACCTATACAAAATAGAGATCCTCAAAGAAGAAAAGTGAAATATAAGAATAGAAAAAATATTTAAAAATAGAATCCAACAAACCTTTGTGGGAATTAAATACATGAGTCCAGTCCCATGAAAACTTCGTCCTGAATGTCTCACGCTGAGATCTGTCCTGGAAAGGTGTGCTGGGCTTCGGGATGAGGAAAACAACCCTTAGGCAGCCATGCAAATGTGAAATTATGTATAGAGGGAAATCAGACCGGCCTCCTGCTTTGTCACAGTAACGTTCAGCTTCAGAAGCTGTTGGGTTCTGAAGGGCTCCACCAAGTCTCCAAGGAAAGAAAGAGTGAATTTTACACTGAGCCAAACTCTCCTTCAAGTATTAAGGCAACAGGCAAACAGTTTGAACATAGAAAAACTCAAGAATGCTGTTCCCCTTAACTCTTCTTGAAAAACTGCTAGAGAACAAATCTCAGTGGCCACACCTTAAGCGTATAAAGGATGACAACAAGATTAGTGGCAATAGGACCCTGTTTAAGTCTAGAAGCAAGTGAGAAACAAGGTGAAGACCATAGTTCCAGAATGTAAGTAGAAATTATGTAATTTTCACAAAAAATCGAGAAAAGAAAGGGGAGAGAAAGTGAGAGATATTAAAGTAAGTGGGTTTCTTCATTTTTATAGACATGAATAAATTATATCATTTAAAGCTGAAAATTCAAGTAATGGAGGGGTAAGTATGTTCACAGTACCAACGTAAATATTTAGAAGCATAACAAAGTCAATTAAATGAGGTAAGGAGGGAAAGGAAGGGGGAATACAGAGGAGAAAATTAATTACTTTTAACAGGGAATGAATATGCATTGTTTAAGTAAATAGAGAATGAAAGGTATTTCAAGAAATTGTGCTTATAAAATTTTCCACTCTATTCAAATCCAGATCTTCCAAATTATTACATAAAACAAAGAAAACACAGAATGAAAGGTCTGTCAAAGCTATAAGAGCAAAACAAATACAAATAACTTCTTTGAACTCAGAGTAAACATAGCCATAACTGAAAATTTGCTCAGTATTGTTAGTAAAGAAAAAGGTTCAAATTGGATCACAAAGCAAGCTAAACTAGTACTATAGATAAGAAATATACTTGAAAAGGATGTGATGCATATGGGCTCACAGTCAAAATGTTCACAAAGAGACTGGATGAGTGCAAACCAAAAATACACCACGGAC
>NW_025799334.1:0-2212 GCF_021613505.1 Equus quagga
GTCCGTGGTGTATTTTTGGTTTGCACTCATCCAGTCTCTTTGTGAACATTTTGACTGTGAGCCCATATGCATCACATCCTTTTCAAGTATATTTCTTATCTATAGTACTAGTTTAGCTTGCTTTGTGATCCAATTTGAACCTTTTTCTTTACTAACAATACTGAGCAAATTTTCAGTTATGGCTATGTTTACTCTGAGTTCAAAGAAGTTATTTGTATTTGTTTTGCTCTTATAGCTTTGACAGACCTTTCATTCTGTGTTTTCTTTGTTTTATGTAATAATTTGGAAGATCTGGATTTGAATAGAGTGGAAAATTTTATAAGCACAATTTCTTGAAATACCTTTCATTCTCTATTTACTTAAACAATGCATATTCATTCCCTGTTAAAAGTAATTAATTTTCTCCTCTGTATTCCCCCTTCCTTTCCCTCCTTACCTCATTTAATTGACTTTGTTATGCTTCTAAATATTTACGTTGGTACTGTGAACATACTTACCCCTCCATTACTTGAATTTTCAGCTTTAAATGATATAATTTATTCATGTCTATAAAAATGAAGAAACCCACTTACTTTAATATCTCTCACTTTCTCTCCCCTTTCTTTTCTCGATTTTTTGTGAAAATTACATAATTTCTACTTACATTCTGGAACTATGGTCTTCACCTTGTTTCTCACTTGCTTCTAGACTTAAACAGGGTCCTATTGCCACTAATCTTGTTGTCATCCTTTATACGCTTAAGGTGTGGCCACTGAGATTTGTTCTCTAGCAGTTTTTCAAGAAGAGTTAAGGGGAACAGCATTCTTGAGTTTTTCTATGTTCAAACTGTTTGCCTGTTGCCTTAATACTTGAAGGAGAGTTTGGCTCAGTGTAAAATTCACTCTTTCTTTCCTTGGAGACTTGGTGGAGCCCTTCAGAACCCAACAGCTTCTGAAGCTGAACGTTACTGTGACAAAGCAGGAGGCCGGTCTGATTTCCCTCTATACATAATTTCACATTTGCATGGCTGCCTAAGGGTTGTTTTCCTCATCCCGAAGCCCAGCACACCTTTCCAGGACAGATCTCAGCGTGAGACATTCAGGACGAAGTTTTCATGGGACTGGACTCATGTATTTAATTCCCACAAAGGTTTGTTGGATTCTATTTTTAAATATTTTTTCTATTCTTATATTTCACTTTTCTTCTTTGAGGATCTCTATTTTGTATAGGTATATCTTTTTGCCTTTCTTTCATAGCTGTCCTTTTCTCTTTAAACTTTTGTAACACCTTATTCCATTTCATTTTCTTATCATGGTTTTTTTTAAATGAGTTCATAATAGTTTACAACATTGTGAAATTTCAGTTGTACAATATTACTTGTCCATCACTGTATAAGTGCTCCCCTTCACCCCCTTGTGCCCACCCCCAGCCCCCTTCCCCTGGTCACCAGTGAACTATTCTCTTTGTCCATGTGGTTGTTTATCTTCCACATGAGTGAAATCATATGGTGTTTCTCTTTCTCTGTCTGGCTTATTTCACTTAACATAACACCCTCAAGGTCCATCCATGTGGTTGCAAACAGGACGATTTTGTCTTTTTTATGGCTGGGTAGTATTCCATCATGTCTCTATATGTATATGCCACATCTTCTTTATCCAACCATCGGTAGGTGGGCACTTGTGTTGCTTACACGTCTTGGCTATTGTGAATAATGCTGCAATGACCACAGGGGTGTCGTGTGTTTTTTTCTATGTTCTTATTTTCCAATCCTCCTGTTGATTTACTATCTCCTCCATAAACTCCTATTTTTCTGCTGTGGGTTTTGTTTTATGGAGGTGACTGCTTCTTTTCTTTTTTCTTTAATTCCTAGAGAAATATTTGAAAAAATTCCATCTTTTCCATGGCAAAATTTTTTTGGTGTGGGTTCTCCATTTGCCATTTGTTTCCCCTGTTCTTTTCTCCTTTTTATCTTGTGACAGCATTGCATATGCCAATCCTCATTTTGAAACTCACTCATGAATAAGGTACTTTCTGGCATGGATATTTGCACAAGTGTCACTGTGGGAAGGAACAAGATCATCTTGCAGAGCAACAAGGATTCTTTTTAAGACCCGGGATTATAACTGTAAGTTCCCTTGGCCTTTACATCTGAGTCAGATAGAAAAGGAAGCTGTAGGAATGTTCTGAAGGCAATGTCGCTCTCACCCCAGCCCTCAACACAAACACGTTAATT
>NW_025799335.1:0-1451 GCF_021613505.1 Equus quagga
TGCCTCCAACTCCAGGCCACCTGGGCTTTTAACAATTTGTAACTCCCGTTTAGTTGTAAAGCTCAAAGAGTCCAAGTTTAAAGAAACAGGTATTTACATGTGAGTGGAGCTAGAGAAGCAGGAAAGGGGGTGGTGGGTTTTAGTTTTAACCCCATATACGCTGGGTTCAATGTGGGGGAACTGATATCAGGGCTGATGTTAAGAGCCTGTAGCACTGGGGACACAGGCAATGAAGGCTACTTGAGCTCCAGTCATCACAACCACATTCCAGCTAGGAGGAAGAGCCAAAGGAGGGAGTGCCTCCCTCAGTTTAAGAAAACTTCCTGGAAGTAACATTTCTGCTTATGTCCCATTCACCAAAACTTGGTCACATGATCAAACCTGACTGCAGGAGAGGTGAAGAAATGTTGTATATATCTAGGGTGACCCCATACCCAGCTAAAAGGTGGGAGTTTATCACCAAGGAAGAAGGAAAGGATAAATACTGAGGGTTACCTAGCAGCCTCTGCCACCCCAGCTACTCCTATCTTCTGTTATTATCGTGTTATAATTCCTATTATCTGTTTTTTAAAACTAAGAATGGAAGTTAAAATTAATCAAAAATTTTTTCAGCATTGCTGTCGAGACCAGCTAGGCAGCCAGCTGAAGGGGCGGACAGAATTAATAGACAGAACACAGTCTATATAATAGACAAGACACAATCTATATTATTTAACGGGACAGGGACCATCAGCCTCAAGGACTGAGGTGAGGTCCCTCCGATTTCCGCGTATTTCTTTGCAGGCAAAGAAATACAAGCATAGCAGGAACTCATGCCAGCAGGGATATGCAAGTCAAAACTCAGCAGTTCTAGTCTTCCTCCTTTCAATGTACCCCGGCCCCACCCAAGGCTGTTGCCTTAGGGAGTATCCTAGGAACAATCAGCAAGTTATGCACACGCCATTCCGTTAGTGCAAGGGCCAAGCGCTCTTAAGCCCCTGGCTTTCATGCTTGATAAGATACTCCCTTCTGGCCTTTGATTCCAAAGTACAAACAATTTACTATAGTAGTTTATGAGAATCAACAGATCACATATTTCTCAGCCACACATTTTGTAACTTGTTGTTGCTAAGCTTGAAGCCTAGCAACAATGTTGCCATGGTCTCTTGCAATAAGCATGTAGAGGCTGATCATATTTTTGTCATTAGATCTATTAATATAATGAATCATGTTGTACATTTCCTAATATAAAACCCTCCTTGCCTTCTTGCAACAAATCCCAGTTAGTCCCTGTATATTCTTCTTTTAATGGGCTGCTTGATTTTGTTTGTTAAAATTTTATTCTAGGTTTTTGCATCTATATCCTTAAGTGTTATTTGTAGTTTTCTCTTTTGTGCTATCTTTGTTGGGTCCTGTTATCAATGCTATGATCAATTACTAAAAATAATTTAGAAGCAATATGTCTTTTTCTA
>NW_025799336.1:0-1393 GCF_021613505.1 Equus quagga
AATTAACGTGTTTGTGTTGAGGGCTGGGGTGAGAGCGACATTGCCTTGGGAACATTCCTACAGCTTCCTTTTCTATCTGACTCAGATGTAAAGGCCAAGGGAACTTACAGTTATAATCCCGGGTCTTAAAAAGAATCCTTGTTGCCCTGCAAGATGATCTTGTTCCTTCCCACAGTGACACTTGCGCAAATATCCATGCCAGAAAGTACCTTATTCATAAATGAGTTTCAAGATGAGGATTGGCATATGTGATGCTGTCACAAGATAAAAAGGAGAAAAGAACAGCGGAAACAAATGGCAAATGAAGAACCTGCACCAAAAAAATTTTGCCATGGAAAAGATGGAATTTTTTCAAATATTTCTCCAGGAGTTAAAGAAAAAAAAAAAAAGAAACGATCACCTCCATAAAACAAAACGCACAGCAGAAAAATATGAGTTTATGGAGGAGATAGTAAATCAACAGGAGGATTGGAAAATGTAAGTTAGACAAGCTCAGAGAAAGAGTGGAAGAAAAATAAATTATCACAGAAATTAAATCAAATGAGGAAAAGCACATGAAAGATTAAACACTCCGAAAATCACGTTAAAGGACATAGAAAAAAATACATGACACCCCTGTGTTCATTGCACATTATTCACAATAGCCAAGACGTGTAAGCAACCCAAGTGCCCACCTACCGATGGTTGGATAAAGAAGATGTGGCACATACGTATAGACACATGATGGAATACTACTCAGCCATAAAAAAAGACAACCTCGTCCCGTTCGCAGCCACATGGATGGACCTTGAGGGTGTTATGTTAAGTGAAATAAGCCAGACAGAGAAAGAGAAACACCATATGATTTCACTCATGTGGAAGATAAACAACCACATGGACAAAGAGAATACTTCAGTGGTGACCGGGGGAAGGGGGCTGGGGGGGCACAGGGTGTTGAAGGGGAGCATTTATACGGTGACGGACAAGTAATATTGTACAACAGAAATTTCACAATGTTGTAAACTATTATGAATTCAATTTTAAAAAACCATGATAAGTAAATGAAATGGAATAAGGTGTTAAGAAAGTTTAAAGAGAAAAGGACAGCTATGAAAGAAAGGCAAAAAAGATATACCTATACAAAATAGAGATCCTCAAAGAAGAAAACTGAAATGTAGGAATAGAAAAAATGTTTAAAAATAGAATCCAACAAACCTATGTGGGAATTAAATACATGAGTCCAGATTGAACATCTTCATAGTCCCATGAAAACTTCGCCCTGAATGTTCCACGCTGAGATCTGTCCTAGAAAGGTGTGCTGGGCTTCAGGATGAAGAAAACAATCCTTAGGCAGCCATGCAAATGTGAAAGGATGTGATGCATATGGGCTCAAGTCAAAAGGTTCACAAAGAGA
>NW_025799337.1:0-3161 GCF_021613505.1 Equus quagga
GGGGGGGGCAGTCAATGAACTCTGTACATAAGGGATTATAGCAAGATTGCAGGATACAAAGGTAATATGCAAGTCATTCACTTTCCTGTATAACAGCAATGAACGAGTGAAATTTGAAATTAAAGACATATTATCATTCACATTATCACCCCCAAAATGAAACACTTAGGTATAAATCTAACAAAACAAAATCTAACAAAAAAAGGTATGAGGAAAACACTAAAATTCTGATGAAGGATACCAAAGAAGAACTAAATAAATGGAGAGATTTTTCATGTTCATGGGTAGGAAGACTCAATATTGTCAAGAGGTCATTTCTTCCCAACTTGATCTACAAATTCAGTGCAATCCCAGAAAGTTATATTTTGGGTATTGATTAACTGATTCTGAAGTTCATACGGAGAGACAAAAGACCCAGAACAGCTCACTCGATATTGAAGAAGAAGAGAACACAGTTGAAGGACATGCTACCCAACTTCGAGACTTATGATAAAGCTACAGTGATCAAGACAGTGTGGTATTGGTGAAATAAAGACAAATAGATCATAGAACAGAACAGAGAGCCCAGAAGTAGACCTTCATAGATACAGTCAACTGACTTTGACACAGGAGCGGAGGGAATACAGTGGGGCAAGGACAGTCTGTTCAGTAAATGATGCTGGAACAACTGGACATCCACCTACAAGAAAATGAACCTAGACACAGACCTTACACTCTTCACCAAAAAATAACTCAAAATGGTTGAGAGACAAATGTAAAATGGAAAACTATAAAAGTCGTAGAAAATAACATAGTAGAGAACCTGGGTGACCCTGAGTATGGGGATGACGTTTTAAATACAACACCAAAGGTGCGATCCATGAAAGAAACAGTTGATGAGCTGGACTTCATTAAGGTTAAGCACTTCTGCTCTGTGAAAGGCAACGTCAAGAGAATGAGAAGACAAACCACAGACTGGGAGAAAAATATCTGCACAAGACACATGGGATAAAGACACATCCCAAACATACAATGAACTCTTTAAACTTAACAATCGGAAAAGGAACAACCTGACTAAAAGTGGGCAAGAGAGAAGAACAGACAGCTCACCAAAAAAGACACACAGATGGCTAATAAGCATATGAAAAGATGCTCAGCATCGTCTGTCATTAGAGAATTGCAAATTAAAACAGCAATGAGCTATCACTACACGCCTATTAGAATGGTCCAAATCCAGAACACTGACAGCCCCAAATGCTGCTGAGAATGTGCAGCAATAGGAACTCTCACGCATTGCCGCTGGGAATGCAAAGTGGTGCAGCCACTTTGGAAGACACTTTGGCAGTTTCCTACAAAACTAAACACACTCTGGACCGGATGGTCCAGTAATTGTGCTCCTTGGTGTTTACCCAAGTAAAGTGAAACTTACGTCCGCACAAAAACCTGCACATGGGTGTTTGTGACGGCTTTATTTATAGTGGCCGGAACTTAGAAGCAGCTGAGACGTGCTTCAGTAGGTGAATGGATAAATAAATGGCGGTACATCCAACAGCTAAAAAGAAATGAGCTATCAAGTTATGAAAAGACATAGAGGAACCGTAAGTACACAACAGTAAGTGAGAGAAGCCAATCTGAAAAGACCACAGACTGTGTGATTCTAACTATACACGAGCTCCTGGAAAAGACAAAACTATGGAGACAGAAAAACGGTTAGTGGTTGCCCGGGATTGGGGTTGGGAGGGAGGGGTGAACAGGCAGCGCACAGAGAATTTTTATAGCAGTCAAACAATTCTGTGATACTAGAATGGTGGAGACACATCATTACACATTTGTCAAAACCCATAGAATGTACACCCTTCTATGAGTGAAGCTTAATGTAAACTATGGACTTTGGGTGATAATGACATGTCAATGTAGGTTCATTGGTTGTAACAAATGTACCCTGTGATGCAAGACGTCAATAGAGGGGGAGGTTGTGATTGTGTAGTGGCAAGGAATTTTGTAGGAATTCTGTACTTTGTACTCTATTTTGCTGTGAACCTAAAACTACTCTGAAAAATACAGTTTATTAAAAAAACAGACTGGGGCCGGCCTGGTGGCACAGCAGTTAAGTGCACATGTTCCCCTTTGGCAGCCAGGGATTCACCGGTTCGGATCCCGGGTGCAGATGTGGCATGGTTTGGCAAGCCATGCTGTGGTAGGCGTCCCATGTATAAAGTAGAGGAAGATGGGCATGAATGTTAGCTCAGGGTCAGTGTTTCTCAGCAAAAAGAGGAGTGGCAGCAGATGTTAGCTCAAAGGTAATCTCCACCCACCCCCTCAAAAAAAACCACAGACTTATCATTGGGTCTGAAAGCTTTTGTCTGGAAATGCCATATGTTACTTCTGCTCACATTTCACTGGCCAAAACAAGTCACGTGGCTGCACCTAACTTCCAGTGGGCACAGCAATGCAATTCTGCCCAGTGCCTGCAAAGAAAGAGGAGCCAGATGTTCTGAAGAGCCCTCACACCTCCTGAACCAATGTTGCTGGCAGCCACTCTTGGAGCAAATTTCTATGTCAGTCAGGGTTCTTAGTTGCAAACTACAGATGGCAACTCTGTTGATTTAAGCAGAAAGGGGATTTATTAAAAGGATATTATGGGGGCTGGCCCAGTGGTGCAGCGGTTGGGTTTGCATGTTCTGCTTTGGCAGCCCGGGGTTCGCTGGTTTGGATCCTGGGTGAGGACATGGCACCGCTTGGCAAGCCATGCTGTGGTAGGCGTCCTACATATAAAGTAGAGGAAGAGGGGCACGGATGTTAGCTCAGGGCCACTCTTCCTCAGCAAAAAGAGGAGGATTGGTAGCAGATGTTAGCTCAGGGCTAATCTTCCTCAAAATAAAATAAAAAAGATATTAGGGCACATCCAACTTGAAGAAATCAGCATAAATCTGGCATTTCCTCTCTTCTTTCAGGAAGCACCAAAAGCCAACCATGAAAATTAAAAACAGAAAACAAACTCTATCTTAGATGTAACTAAGGAGACATTTGATATCCCGAACCATACAACAGGTGGACAGGGTATGAAAGACAGTAGAGATGATCAGGGGAGCAAAATGAAGTGAGGAGGGGATGACCTTGGTTGCGGATCTCTGGAAGAATTGCTAAGTCCCCTTCTCCAGTGTGCAAATACTGAATCCTGT
>NW_025799338.1:0-1959 GCF_021613505.1 Equus quagga
GGAAGGTGGGGGGGGGCAGTCAATGAACTCTGTACATAAGGGATTATGGCAAGATTGCAGGATACAAGGGTAATATGCAAGTCATTCACTTTCCTGTATAACAGCAATAAACGAGTGAAATTTGAAATTAAAGACATATTATCATTCACATTATCACCCCCAAAATGAAACACTTAGATATAAATCTAACAAAACAAAATCTAACAAAAAAAGGTATGAGGAAAACACTAAAATTCTGATGAAGAATACCAAAGAAGAACTAAATAAATGGAGAGATTTTTCATGTTCATGGGTAGGAAGACTCAATATTGTCAAGAGGTCATTTCTTCCCAACTTGATCTACAAATTCAGGGCAATCCCAGAAAGTTATATTTTGGGTATTGATTAACTGATTCTGAAGTTCATACGGAGAGACAAAAGACCCAGAACAGCTCACTCGATATTGAAGGAGAAGAGAACACAGTTGAAGGGCTGGTGCTACCCAACTTCAAGACTTATGATAAAGCTACAGTGATCAAGACAGTGTGGTATTGGTGAAATAAAGACAAATAGATCATAGAACAGGACAGAGAGCCCAGAAGTAGACCTTCATAGATACAGTCAACTGACTTTGACACAGGAGTGGAGGAAACACAGTGGGGCAAGGACAGTCTGTTCAGTAAATGATGCTGGAACAACTGGACATCCACCTACAAGAAAATGAACCTAGACACAGACCTTACACTCTTCACCAAAAAATAAAATGGTTGAGAGACAAATGTAAAATGGAAAACTATAAAAGTCGTAGAAAATAACATAGTAGAGAACCTGGGTGACCCTGAGTATGGGGATGACGTTTTAAATACAACACCAAAGGCGCGATCCATGAAAGAAACAGTTGATGAGCTGGACTTCATTAAGGTTAAGCACTTCTGCTCTGTGAAAGGCAACGTCAAGAGAATGAGAAGACAAACCACAGACTGGGAGAAAAATATCTGCACAAGACACATGGGATAAAGACACATCCCAAACATACAATGAACTCTTTAAACTTAACAATCGGAGAAGGAACAACCTGACTAAAAGTGGGCAAGAGAGAAGAACAGACAGCTCACCAAAAAAGACACACAGATGGCTGATAAGCATATGAAAAGATGCTCAGCATCGTATGTCATTAGAGAATTGCAAATTAAAACAGCAATGAGCTATCACTACACACCTATTAGAATGGTCCAAATCCAGAACACTGACAACCCCAAATGCTGCTGAGAATGTGCAGCAATAGGAACTCTCACGCATTGCCGCTGGGAATGCAAAGTGGTGCAGCCACTTTGGAAGACACTTTGGCAGTTTCCTATAAAACTAAACACACTCTGGACCGGATGGTCCAGTAATTGTGCTCCTTGGTGTTTACCCAAGTAAAGTGAAACTTACGTCCGCACAAAAACCTGCACATGGGTGTTTGTGACGGCTGTATTTATAGTGGCCGGAACTTAGAAGCAGCTGAGATGTCCTTCAGTAGGTGAATGGATAAATAAATGGTGGTACATCCAACAACTAAAAAGAAATGAGCTATCAAGTTATGAAAAGACATAGAGGAACCGTAAGTACACAATAGTAAGTGAGAGAAACCAATCTGAAAAGACCACAGACTGTGTGATTCTAACTATACACGAGCTCCTGGAAAAGACAAAACTATGGAGACAGAAAAACGGTTAGTGGTTACCAGGGATTGGGGTGGGGAGGGAGGGGTGAACAGGCAGCGCACATGTTACAGGCTCTTAACATCAGCCTGATATCAGTTCCCCACATTGAACCCAGCGTATATGGGGTTAAACTAAAACCCACCACCCCCTTTCCTGCTTCTCTAGCTCCACTCATATGTAAACACCTGTTTCTTTAAACTTGGACTCTTTGAGCTTTACAACTAAATGGGAGTTACAAATTGTTAAAAGCCCAGGTGGCCTGGAGTTGGAGGCA
>NW_025799339.1:0-2807 GCF_021613505.1 Equus quagga
CAACACAGGAAATAACTGAATCTTCCCCAGTCTCCAGCCGGCTCACTTAAGCTTGATTCTAGATGGAACTTCATCTGAAATTATGTCCCTTGGTTTTGGCCAAGCACTTCCAGAATCAACTCCCGTATATTTCTTGCATCTTTTTTTTTCAAGGTAAAACAGCAAATATATTTGTTCATTTACTGGGTTAAAGCTTTTTCTGACTTTGTAATTGACCACTTGAGACCTGCTGGGTTTCAACTCTACTTATGGGTCTAGAGAGAAGCAGAGGTGGTGGTGGGGCTGAGGAGACGACTTCTCCTTGGAAGTAACTCCCTGAAGATGAGTCTTCAAGCAAGGCACAAATAGCCTTATTGATCAGGGGAGGAGGGGCTGATTTCTCGAAGCTCAGGGAGGTTGGGTGTTCAGGGTACCTGAGTCCTCCAGGGTCACCTGAATATCTCTGTTTCAGTTCTGGGGGCCCCACTTTTTGCTGATCAGTGCTTCAGCTTTCCTGTGAGAGCTCTGGTGAGGTGGTGAATCCACCTGCCGATATGACTGTTGAGGGGCTGGCCGAAACTTTGGTTTTCAGTTATATCTATCTCACAGCTGCAAATGATATGAGAGATTTTTCTACAGAGCAATAGAAAGTCCCTGATTTTCAGTCCAGGTCTTGAGCTAAAAATTTAGGACTTTGAACCTGTCCATTTGTGTCACCTACCCAGCACTGTTAAAGGAGCCACACCACCCTACAGTCCTTGAGTTTCTCAAGCCTTTCCCCTTGTTTTATGGTGGTGTTCAGCTATCCTCTCAAAGTCCTGCCTCCAAAAGACATTTGTCTCAGGTGACCACATCTCCAGATAAGTTGTTTTGTAGCTGTGCACCAATATGTCCAGAGTCCCATCCCTTAACACTAACTAGATTCCTACTATCCTCAGCTGAAATCCACCTAGATAAATCCCAGATTTTCCCTATATCAGTCATGATAGGTCATCTTATATTGCATTGACAACAGTAACTTTTAATAGATAGAATCAATACTTTAAAACCAGACTGATCACTGGATGTGTCTCAGCAACGAGGAACAGAGGAGATCTCCTTCAACTGGATAAAGAACATTTACCAAAAGTCTACAGACAACATCATACTCAGTGGTGAGAAACTTGAAGTGTTCCTGCTATGATCAGGAACAAGGCAAGAATATCCCTTCTCATCATTGCTTTTCAAAATCATACTAGAAGTCCTAGCACATGCAATAAGACAAGACACACACACAATGGAATACTACTTAGCCAGAAAAAAGACAAAATTGTCCCATTTGCAACCACACAATAGGACCTCGAGGGTATTATGTTAAGTGAAACCAGCCAGACAGAGAAAGACAAACACCATATGATTTCACTCATGTGGAAGATAAACACACGGACATAGAGAACAGTTGAGTGGTGACCGGGGGAAGGGGGCTGGAGGGTGGGCAAGGGGTGAAGGAGGGTACTTATATGGTGACGGACAATTAATATTGTACAACTGAAATTTCATAATGTTGTAAACTATTATGAACTCAGTTAAAAAACATGATAAGAAAATGAAATGGAATAAGGTGTTAAGAAAGTTTAAAGAGAAAAGGACAGCTATGAAAGAAAGGCAAAAAAGATATACCTATACAAAATAGAGATCCTCAAAGAAGAAAACTGAAATGTAGGAATAGAAAAAATATTTAAAAATAGAATCCAACAAACCTTTGTGGGAATTAAATACATGAGTCCAGTCCCATGAAAACTTCGTCCTGAATGTCCCACGCTGAGATCTGTCCTAGAAAGGTGTGCTGGGCTTTGGGATGAGGAAAACAACCCTTAGGCAGCCAAGCAAATGTGAAATTATGTATAGAGGGAAATCAGACCTCCCTCCTGCTTTGTCACAGTAACGTTCAGCTTCAGAAGCTGGTGGGCTAGGGCTCCACCAAGTCTCCAAGGAAAGAAAGAGTGAATTTTACACTGAGCCAAACTCTCCTTCAAGTATTAAGGCAACAGGCAAACAGTTTGAACATAGAAAAACTCAAGAATGCTGTTCCCCTTAACTCTTCTTGAAAAACTGCTAGAGAACAAATCTCAGTGGCCACACCTTAAGTGTATGAAGGATGACAACAAGGTTAGTGGTAACAGGACCCTGTTTAAGTCTAGAAGCAAGTGAGAAACAAGGTGAAGACCATAGTTCCAGAATGTAAGTAGAAATTATGTAATTTTCACAAAAAATCGAGAAAAGAAAGGGGAGAGAAAGTGAGAGATATTAAAGTAAGTGGGTTTCTTCATTTTTATAGACATGAATAAATTATATCATTTAAAGCTGAAAATTCAAGTAATGGAGGTGTAAGTATGTTCACAGTACCAACGTAAATATTTAGAAGCATAACAAAGTCAATTAAATGAGGTAAGGAGGGAAAGGAAGAGGGAATACAGAGGAGAAAATTAATTACTTTTAACAGGGAATGAATATGCATTGTTTAAGTAAATAGAGAATGAAAGGTATTTCAAGAAATTGTGCTTATAAAATTTTCCACTCTATTCAAATCCAGATCTTCCAAATTATTACATAAAACAAAGAAAACACACAATGAAAGGTCTTTCCAAGCTATAAGAGTGAAACAAATACAAATAACTTCGTTGAACTCAGAGTAAACATAGCCATAACTGAAAATTTGTTCAGTTTCGTTATTAAAGAAAAAGGTTCGAATTGGATCACAAAGCAAGCTAAACTAGTACTATAGATAAGAAACACACTTGAAAAGGATGTGATGCATATGGGCTCAAGTCAAAAGGTTCACAAAGAGA
>NW_025799340.1:0-1097 GCF_021613505.1 Equus quagga
GCCCAAATTCCCCATTGGTCTTGCCCATCATGATGCTAGCTCCTGAGAGCAGAGGTTAAGATTTCTTCATCTTTATATCCATCAGTACCTAGCTGAGTGCCTTATGCCTGGAGACTCAAAATATGTTCACATCTAAATTAAAGTGACCTTTAAAGACCTACTCTACCGGTGCCGGCCCCGTGGCCGAGTGGTTAAGTTCGAGCACTCTGCTTCGGCGGCCCAGGGTTTTGTCGGTTGGAATCCTGGGCGCAGACATGGCGCCACTCATCAAGCCACGCTGAGGTGGCGTCCCACATGCCACAGCTAGAAGGACCCACAACTAAAATTATACAACTATGTACGGGGGGCTTTGGGGAGAAAAAGGAAAAATAAAAGCTTAAAAAAAAAGGAAAGCTATTCTACCATGTTCTGAGACAAGGGGGAGGCCCCGCCTGCAAGCGCTTGCTGAGTTTGATTTGTTTGTGTTGTTTCTTGGTTGTTTGTCTTTGCTTACTGAAGTGGAGTGCGAAAACTTAACCACTTGGCCACCGGCCAGCCTGATGGTTTCCTTTTTGAATCTTCTCAGTAGCATTTGGTATGTGGTCTAGATAGTCTAGCAGATTGAATTCACAGCTCTTCATTATTTTCTATGTCCTGGGATATTTCAATAATCTTGAACTTTGTTTTTAGTCAGAAAACCCATGGAACCGAGTGCAGTTTATGGTGGTAAATGTTTGATGAGTTTTTCTATCTCCTTCTATGGTACCTGAGCTCCTTCTGTTGTAATTTATTGAAGTTTCTACTTCTTGAGTCAGTTTTGATCATTTATATTTTCCTGGAAAATCTTCTATTTCATATTGATTTTTTAATTTGTTGGCAAAAAGAATGGCAGTGCAATTTTGAAATAACTTTAAATCTCCGTATCTAAAATCATATCTTCTTATTTCTACTGCTGTTTATTTGTGCTTTCTCTCTCCTTTTTTCTGACCTTCTTACACAGGTATCAGAGATTATTTTATTTTATTTTTAAAAAGCGTCTGGCCTACTATTTGTTTGTTTATTAAATGGTAATGTCTGCTTTCATGCTTATTAATTTATTCCTTCAACTTTATTTTAGT
>NW_025799341.1:0-4713 GCF_021613505.1 Equus quagga
GCCCAAATTCCCCATTGGTCTTGCCCATCATGATGCTAGCTCCTGAGGGCAGAGGCTAAGATTTCTTCATCTTTATATCCATCAGTACCTAGCTGAGTGCCTTATGCCTGGAGACTTTCAAAATATGTTCACATCTAAATTAAAGTGACCTTTAAAAACCTACTCTACCGGTGCCGGCCCCGTGGCCGAGTGGTTAAGTTCGAGCACTCTGCTTCGGCGGCCCAGGGTTTTGTTGGTTGGAATCCTGGGCGCAGACATGGCGCCACTCATCAAGCCACGCTGAGGTGGCATCCCACATGCCACAGCTAGAAGGACCCACAACTAAAATTATACAACTATGTACCGAGGGACTTCGGGGAGAAAAAGGAAAAATAAAATCTTTTAAAAAAAAATGAAACCTATTCTACCATGTTCTGAGACAAGGGCGAGGCCCCACCTGCAAGCACTTGCTGGGTTTGATTTGTTTGTGTTGGTATCTTGTTTCTTGGTTGGTTGTCTTTTCTTACTGAAATCACGAAGACAGTCTCCTGTGTTATCGTCCAAAAGCTTTATGTTTTTGCCTCACACTTACGACTTTAATGTACTGGAATTGCCTTACGTGTGGTTTTAATGTGAGGGTCCAGTTTAGGTGTTTTTCCTCTGGGTAACCATTATCTCAGCCCCACTTACTGAAAATGTGTTAGAAAACATATTGAATTTTTTCCCCACTGATTTGCAATATCATTGGTCTCGTAGTCTCAAGTGTCCCTGTGTGCCTGGGTCTGTTTGGGGGCTCCCTATACTGTTCCATTGGTCTGTTTGTCTATCCTTATGGCAATAACACACCGTCTTAGTTACTTGAGGTTTATAAATAAACCTTGGTATCTGGTAGGGCAAGTCCTCCCACCTGGGTCTTCAAGAGTATCTTGACTGCTCTTGGCCTGTTGAATTTCCACCTAATTTTTTTTTTTTTTTTGAGGAAGATTGGCATGTGTTGTTTATTCTGCTGTGGTTCACTAAGCTTCTGGAATCTTTAAATTTATGTTTTCCACCAAATTTGGGGAGATTTTAGCCGTTATTTCTTCAAATATATTTTTTTCCCCAGTTGCTCTTTCTTTTCCTTCTGTGATTCCAGTTACATGTGAGTTAGATTTTTTGATATTATCCCACTGATCCCTGAGGTTTTGTTGATTTTTTTCCTCATTTTTTTTTACTCTTTCCTTCACATTAGGTAATTTTAAAATATATCTTCTAGTTTACTTATACTTGTTCTGCCATCTCCCATCTACTATTAAAGCCAATGAGTTTTTTAAATTTCAGGAACTATATTTTTCAATACTAGAATCTCTATTGCGCTCTTTCTCATAGTTTCTATTTCTTTGCTGAGGTTCATATTTTTTCTTTCATTATGAGCATATTTTCCTTTATACCCTTGAGCATAATTATAATAGCTCTTTTAAAATCCTTGTCCACCTAACCCGGCATCTGGGCTATCTCAGTTTTGGTCTTCATTGACTGCTTTTTTTCTCTGAGTACGGACCACCTATTCAGAAAAACACATTTCTTGTTTCTTCCCATGTCTACTCATTCTGTGTTGTCTCCTAGATATTGTGATGATTCATTGTGGAGATCGATTCTGTTATATTCTTCAGGAAATGTTTAATTCATTTGTTTTGGGAGGCAGTGAACATGAAATATGAGTGGATTCATATCTCAAGCTCCATCTCCTCTGTGGTGGGCAGCAACTAAATCCTCTGTTGCTCCTGTAGGGTCAGCATTGTGGCCTGGAGTCTGCCCCACACATGAGAGGTTCACAGGTCAGCCAAAGATTTGGGTTGAGTTATACACAGAACTCAGGGCTTCTTCTCTTTGGCTCTCTCTTTTCTGGTATTTCCCCCTGCACTTTCCAGCTGCTGTGGTTGCCCCAAACTTATCCCCTTATTCTTCAAATCTGTGAATTTTTTACTGAGTTTTAGCTGCATGTTGCTGATGGGCACCTGACCTCAGACTAAGAGCTGTAAACAAAGGGAATCTCTCCAAGTGCTGATCTCTTCTTCCGAGTGAAGACTCCCTCCCAAATCTCCACCTTTGGTCACTTTCCAGAGCCTTCAGGTAGTTTTTAAAAAATTTTATATTTTGGCAAAATCTTACAGTTATTAAGTGCAGGAGGGTGGGTTGGCTATGAGCTACTCCTCCTTTACTAAAAGCAGAACCTCCTCGTTTTCGTTTATACACATTGCACGTGGTTGGGAAGTTCATCTCTAGGCATTTAATGGTTTTTATGGCTATTATGTATGCATGTTTTATTCCTATTACCAGGAGCCAGCAAATTTTTTCTGTAGAGGGCCAAATAGTAAATGTTTTAGGGCTTATGGGTCATGCAGTCTCTGTCACAATTATTCATCTCTGTCCCTAGAGTGCAAATGAGTACAGCTGTGTTCCAATAAGAATTTATTTCCAAAAGCAGGCAGTGAGACAGATTTGGCCCACAGGCCATAGTTGGCTGATTCCTTCTATTACATTTGTTAATTAGTTATTGCTGGCATATAGTGTATACAAAAGCTATTTATCCTTGTACAGCCTATATATCAGGCATCTGGCTAAATTATTAAAACCTTTTATAAGTCTTAGCAGATTTTTTCCCCAATTGATTCTCTCGAAATTTCTAGATAGATAATCACATCAGCAATGAATAATAATAATACTTTTAGTTCTTTCCTTTCTAGTACTCCTGTTGACTTTCTCTTTTCCTTCCCTTTTGAGACCTGTCCAGAGCTCAGGGTCATGGTAAACAGGGAAACCAATCTACACAGTCTGAATCTAGGTAATCCCAGGCCAGCTCATTTAGGGCACATGGAATAAGAGCTTCTCCTTGGCCCTGTTTTTAGTTTCCTCCATTCAGCAATGCTGGCAAGTTGGCAGACGTGTGTATGCAGGTTGGCTGTCCCCCAGAAGGTCTCCTACATGAACACTTGGATTCATGTATCCCCTCAAATCACACTTCTTTGGATCCCATCTGTATTTCTACACAGGACATCCAGTCAGGTGGTCTGTACCATTCTCTGGGTGCTCCCACAGTGTTGCCTGCTCCCAAGACCTCCTTAGGCATGACCACTTCCCATGGTGTCACTATGTCATTACATCATGGAGAAGGGGCTTGGTGTCCTGGGCCACCCCTCAAGCTTCTGTGTCTAGTGTTCTCATTGTCACTCATTTCTAATTAGTCTGGGTTTCTTTCCTCTTTGACGCAAAGTTATTTAGAACAGTAATTTTTCCCCCTTTTTTTTTTCGATGTGGTTCATTTCGTTTATTTGTTGTTGCAATCCTTTAATTGTTCCTTTCTAGATTTACTGTTTTTTAGTCTAAGGATATGACCTGTATTGGTTTGGCCCCATGAGCCCTCATGCTAGTTGTTTTCCTTCCAGGTAAATACAGCCACAATGTGGATCGGTAATCAAAATTATGCAAAGAGCCACATGTTTACTTTTGGTAACATCTCAGGCCAACCAGTGGTAATAAACAGATTTATCTATTTATTTATTGTCCTTGACCTGTTGATTCTGGGGGTGGGGGAGGGTGGTGTGTCTGTAGGCCTAATTTTATTTACACTGTCTGCTTCTCCCTAAGTTACCATTCAGCTTACTTGTGTATTTTATTTTACTCCCCACAAGCCTTTCTTCTGCTGCTGCTCCTTCTCCTTCTTTCTGCTTTTCTCGGTTATTGCAGAACCTCCAAAGAAATGCTGATGGGCAGTGTCCTAGTCACATTTCTTACTTCAATTGGAATATTACTGCCGACTTACCGTTAGAAACAGAGTTGTTGCTTCATGATAATTTCTCTTTGTTAAATTTAGAATATTTCTTTGTATTCCTGCTTAATGACTGCTGTAGTTTTTTTCTTAAACCAGTAAAGGGTTTTGAGTTTTGTCAAGTCTTTTTGTAATCTATTGTGATAATCATATCATCTCAGTCTCTCATACTATTAATATAAGTGAATTGCAGTTTATTTATGAATTGAATTGTCCTCACAAATCTGGAATAAATCCTAAATAATACCTCAATTATTTATATCTAGCATACGGATTTATTATTTCTTAGGTCCATATTCACCAGTAAGGTTGATCGATGGTTTCCTTTCTTTTCTTTGTTTTTTTTTAAAGATTAATTTATTATTATTTTTTTCCTTCCCAAAGCCCCCTGCTAAATAGTTGTATATTCTTAGTTATGGGTCCTTCTAGTTGTGGCATGGGGGATGCCACCTCAGCATGGCCTGATGGGCGGTGCCATGTCTGCACCCAGGATCCGAACCTGCAAAACTCTGGGCCGTCGAACTGGAGCGCGGACACTTAACCACTTCGCCACCGGCCGGCCCCGATGGTTTCCTTTCTTCTCAGTAGATTTTGGTATGTGGTCTAGATAGGCTAGCACATTGAATTCACAACTCTTCATTATTTTCTATGTTCTGGGATATTTGAATAATCTTGAACTTTGTTTTTACTCAGAAAACCCGTGGAACCGAGTGCAGTTTATGGTGGTAAATGTTCGATTAGTTTTTTTATCTCCTTCTATGGCACATGCAGCTCCTTCTGTTGTAATTTATTGAAGTTTCTACTTCTCGAGTCAATTTTGATCATTTATATTTTCTTGGAAAATCTATTTCATATTGATTTTTTAATTTGTTGGCAAAAAGAATGGCAGTGCAATTTTGAAATAACTTTAAAATCTCTGTATCTAA
>NW_025799342.1:0-1393 GCF_021613505.1 Equus quagga
TCTCTTTGTGAACCTTTTGACTTGAGCCCATATGCATCACATCCTTTCACATTTGCATGGCTGCCTAAGGATTGTTTTCTTCATCCTGAAGCCCAGCACACCTTTCTAGGACAGATCTCAGCGTGGAACATTCAGGGCGAAGTTTTCATGGGACTATGAAGATGTTCAATCTGGACTCATGTATTTAATTCCCACATAGGTTTGTTGGATTCTATTTTTAAACATTTTTTCTATTCCTACATTTCAGTTTTCTTCTTTGAGGATCTCTATTTTGTATAGGTATATCTTTTTTGCCTTTCTTTCATAGCTGTCCTTTTCTCTTTAAACTTTCTTAACACCTTATTCCATTTCATTTACTTATCATGGTTTTTTAAAATTGAATTCATAATAGTTTACAACATTGTGAAATTTCTGTTGTACAATATTACTTGTCCGTCACCGTATAAATGCTCCCCTTCAACACCCTGTGCCCCCCCAGCCCCCTTCCCCCGGTCACCACTGAAGTATTCTCTTTGTCCATGTGGTTGTTTATCTTCCACATGAGTGAAATCATATGGTGTTTCTCTTTCTCTGTCTGGCTTATTTCACTTAACATAACACCCTCAAGGTCCATCCATGTGGCTGCGAACGGGACGAGGTTGTCTTTTTTTATGGCTGAGTAGTATTCCATCATGTGTCTATACGTATGTGCCACATCTTCTTTATCCAACCATCGGTAGGTGGGCACTTGGGTTGCTTACACGTCTTGGCTATTGTGAATAATGTGCAATGAACACAGGGGTGTCATGTATTTTTTTCTATGTCCTTTAACGTGATTTTCGGAGTGTTTAATCTTTCATGTGCTTTTCCTCATTTGATTTAATTTCTGTGATAATTTATTTTTCTTCCACTCTTTCTCTGAGCTTGTCTAACTTACATTTTCCAATCCTCCTGTTGATTTACTATCTCCTCCATAAACTCATATTTTTCTGCTGTGCGTTTTGTTTTATGGAGGTGATCGTTTCTTTTTTTTTTTTTCTTTAACTCCTGGAGAAATATTTGAAAAAATTCCATCTTTTCCATGGCAAAATTTTTTTGGTGCAGGTTCTTCATTTGCCATTTGTTTCCGCTGTTCTTTTCTCCTTTTTATCTTGTGACAGCATCACATATGCCAATCCTCATCTTGAAACTCATTTATGAATAAGGTACTTTCTGGCATGGATATTTGCGCAAGTGTCACTGTGGGAAGGAACAAGATCATCTTGCAGGGCAACAAGGATTCTTTTTAAGACCCGGGATTATAACTGTAAGTTCCCTTGGCCTTTACATCTGAGTCAGATAGAAAAGGAAGCTGTAGGAATGTTCCCAAGGCAATGTCGCTCTCACCCCAGCCCTCAACACAAACACGTTAATT
>NW_025799343.1:0-3161 GCF_021613505.1 Equus quagga
ACAGGATTCAGTATTTGCACACTGGAGAAGGGGACTTAGCAATTCTTCCAGAGATCCGCAACCAAGGTCATCCCCTCCTCACTTCATTTTGCTCCCCTGATCATCTCTACTGTCTTTCATACCCTGTCCACCTGTTGTATGGTTCGGGATATCAAATGTCTCCTTAGTTACATCTAAGATAGAGTTTGTTTTCTGTTTTTAATTTTCATGGTTGGCTTTTGGTGCTTCCTGAAAGAAGAGAGGAAATGCCAGATTTATGCTGATTTCTTCAAGTTGGATGTGCCCTAATATCTTTTTTATTTTATTTTGAGGAAGATTAGCCCTGAGCTAACATCTGCTACCAATCCTCCTCTTTTTGCTGAGGAAGAGTGGCCCTGAGCTAACATCCGTGCCCCTCTTCCTCTACTTTATATGTAGGACGCCTACCACAGCATGGCTTGCCAAGCGGTGCCATGTCCTCACCCAGGATCCAAACCAGCGAACCCCGGGCTGCCAAAGCAGAACATGCAAACCCAACCGCTGCACCACTGGGCCAGCCCCCATAATATCCTTTTAATAAATCCCCTTTCTGCTTAAATCAACAGAGTTGCCATCTGTAGTTTGCAACTAAGAACCCTGACTGACATAGAAATTTGCTCCAAGAGTGGCTGCCAGCAACATTGGTTCAGGAGGTGTGAGGGCTCTTCAGAACATCTGGCTCCTCTTTCTTTGCAGGCACTGGGCAGAATTGCATTGCTGTGCCCACTGGAAGTTAGGTGCAGCCACGTGACTTGTTTTGGCCAGTGAAATGTGAGCAGAAGTAACATATGGCATTTCCAGACAAAAGCTTTCAGACCCAATGATAAGTCTGTGGTTTTTTTTGAGGGGGTGGGTGGAGATTACCTTTGAGCTAACATCTGCTGCCACTCCTCTTTTTGCTGAGAAACACTGACCCTGAGCTAACATTCATGCCCATCTTCCTCTACTTTATACATGGGACGCCTACCACAGCATGGCTTGCCAAACCATGCCACATCTGCACCCGGGATCCGAACCGGTGAATCCCTGGCTGCCAAAGGGGAACATGTGCACTTAACTGCTGTGCCACCAGGCCGGCCCCAGTCTGTTTTTTTAATAAACTGTATTTTTCAGAGTAGTTTTAGGTTCACAGCAAAATAGAGTACAAAGTACAGAATTCCTACAAAATTCCTTGCCACTACACAATCACAACCTCCCCCTCTATTGACGTCTTGCATCACAGGGTACATTTGTTACAACCAATGAACCTACATTGACATGTCATTATCACCCAAAGTCCATAGTTTACATTAAGCTTCACTCATAGAAGGGTGTACATTCTATGGGTTTTGACAAATGTGTAATGATGTGTCTCCACCATTCTAGTATCACAGAATTGTTTGACTGCTATAAAAATTCTCTGTGCGCTGCCTGTTCACCCCTCCCTCCCAACCCCAATCCCGGGCAACCACTAACCGTTTTTCTGTCTCCATAGTTTTGTCTTTTCCAGGAGCTCGTGTATAGTTAGAATCACACAGTCTGTGGTCTTTTCAGATTGGCTTCTCTCACTTACTGTTGTGTACTTACGGTTCCTCTATGTCTTTTCATAACTTGATAGCTCATTTCTTTTTAGCTGTTGGATGTACCGCCATTTATTTATCCATTCACCTACTGAAGCACGTCTCAGCTGCTTCTAAGTTCCGGCCACTATAAATAAAGCCGTCACAAACACCCATGTGCAGGTTTTTGTGCGGACGTAAGTTTCACTTTACTTGGGTAAACACCAAGGAGCACAATTACTGGACCATCCGGTCCAGAGTGTGTTTAGTTTTGTAGGAAACTGCCAAAGTGTCTTCCAAAGTGGCTGCACCACTTTGCATTCCCAGCGGCAATGCGTGAGAGTTCCTATTGCTGCACATTCTCAGCAGCATTTGGGGCTGTCAGTGTTCTGGATTTGGACCATTCTAATAGGCGTGTAGTGATAGCTCATTGCTGTTTTAATTTGCAATTCTCTAATGACAGACGATGCTGAGCATCTTTTCATATGCTTATTAGCCATCTGTGTGTCTTTTTTGGTGAGCTGTCTGTTCTTCTCTCTTGCCCACTTTTAGTCAGGTTGTTCCTTTTCCGATTGTTAAGTTTAAAGAGTTCATTGTATGTTTGGGATGTGTCTTTATCCCATGTGTCTTGTGCAGATATTTTTCTCCCAGTCTGTGGTTTGTCTTCTCATTCTCTTGACGTTGCCTTTCACAGAGCAGAAGTGCTTAACCTTAATGAAGTCCAGCTCATCAACTGTTTCTTTCATGGATCGCACCTTTGGTGTTGTATTTAAAACGTCATCCCCATACTCAGGGTCACCCAGGTTCTCTACTATGTTATTTTCTACGACTTTTATAGTTTTCCATTTTACATTTGTCTCTCAACCATTTTGAGTTATTTTTTGGTGAAGAGTGTAAGGTCTGTGTCTAGGTTCATTTTCTTGTAGGTGGATGTCCAGTTGTTCCAGCATCATTTACTGAACAGACTGTCCTTGCCCCACTGTATTCCCTCCGCTCCTGTGTCAAAGTCAGTTGACTGTATCTATGAAGGTCTACTTCTGGGCTCTCTGTTCTGTTCTATGATCTATTTGTCTTTATTTCACCAATACCACACTGTCTTGATCACTGTAGCTTTATCATAAGTCTCGAAGTTGGGTAGCATGTCCTTCAACTGTGTTCTCTTCTTCTTCAATATCGAGTGAGCTGTTCTGGGTCTTTTGTCTCTCCGTATGAACTTCAGAATCAGTTAATCAATACCCAAAATATAACTTTCTGGGATTGCACTGAATTTGTAGATCAAGTTGGGAAGAAATGACCTCTTGACAATATTGAGTCTTCCTACCCATGAACATGAAAAATCTCTCCATTTATTTAGTTCTTCTTTGGTATCCTTCATCAGAATTTTAGTGTTTTCCTCATACCTTTTTTTGTTAGATTTTGTTTTGTTAGATTTATACCTAAGTGTTTCATTTTGGGGGTGATAATGTGAATGATAATATGTCTTTAATTTCAAATTTCACTCGTTCATTGCTGTTATACAGGAAAGTGAATGACTTGCATATTACCTTTGTATCCTGCAATCTTGCTATAATCCCTTATGTACAGAGTTCATTGACTGCCCCCCCC
>NW_025799344.1:0-1959 GCF_021613505.1 Equus quagga
TGCCTCCAACTCCAGGCCACCTGGGCTTTTAACAATTTGTAACTCCCATTTAGTTGTAAAGCTCAAAGAGTCCAAGTTTAAAGAAACAGGTGTTTACATATGAGTGGAGCTAGAGAAGCAGGAAAGGGGGTGGTGGGTTTTAGTTTAACCCCATATACGCTGGGTTCAATGTGGGGAACTGATATCAGGCTGATGTTAAGAGCCTGTAACATGTGCGCTGCCTGTTCACCCCTCCCTCCCCACCCCAATCCCTGGTAACCACTAACCGTTTTTCTGTCTCCATAGTTTTGTCTTTTCCAGGAGCTCGTGTATAGTTAGAATCACACAGTCTGTGGTCTTTTCAGATTGGTTTCTCTCACTTACTATTGTGTACTTACGGTTCCTCTATGTCTTTTCATAACTTGATAGCTCATTTCTTTTTAGTTGTTGGATGTACCACCATTTATTTATCCATTCACCTACTGAAGGACATCTCAGCTGCTTCTAAGTTCCGGCCACTATAAATACAGCCGTCACAAACACCCATGTGCAGGTTTTTGTGCGGACGTAAGTTTCACTTTACTTGGGTAAACACCAAGGAGCACAATTACTGGACCATCCGGTCCAGAGTGTGTTTAGTTTTATAGGAAACTGCCAAAGTGTCTTCCAAAGTGGCTGCACCACTTTGCATTCCCAGCGGCAATGCGTGAGAGTTCCTATTGCTGCACATTCTCAGCAGCATTTGGGGTTGTCAGTGTTCTGGATTTGGACCATTCTAATAGGTGTGTAGTGATAGCTCATTGCTGTTTTAATTTGCAATTCTCTAATGACATACGATGCTGAGCATCTTTTCATATGCTTATCAGCCATCTGTGTGTCTTTTTTGGTGAGCTGTCTGTTCTTCTCTCTTGCCCACTTTTAGTCAGGTTGTTCCTTCTCCGATTGTTAAGTTTAAAGAGTTCATTGTATGTTTGGGATGTGTCTTTATCCCATGTGTCTTGTGCAGATATTTTTCTCCCAGTCTGTGGTTTGTCTTCTCATTCTCTTGACGTTGCCTTTCACAGAGCAGAAGTGCTTAACCTTAATGAAGTCCAGCTCATCAACTGTTTCTTTCATGGATCGCGCCTTTGGTGTTGTATTTAAAACGTCATCCCCATACTCAGGGTCACCCAGGTTCTCTACTATGTTATTTTCTACGACTTTTATAGTTTTCCATTTTACATTTGTCTCTCAACCATTTTATTTTTTGGTGAAGAGTGTAAGGTCTGTGTCTAGGTTCATTTTCTTGTAGGTGGATGTCCAGTTGTTCCAGCATCATTTACTGAACAGACTGTCCTTGCCCCACTGTGTTTCCTCCACTCCTGTGTCAAAGTCAGTTGACTGTATCTATGAAGGTCTACTTCTGGGCTCTCTGTCCTGTTCTATGATCTATTTGTCTTTATTTCACCAATACCACACTGTCTTGATCACTGTAGCTTTATCATAAGTCTTGAAGTTGGGTAGCACCAGCCCTTCAACTGTGTTCTCTTCTCCTTCAATATCGAGTGAGCTGTTCTGGGTCTTTTGTCTCTCCGTATGAACTTCAGAATCAGTTAATCAATACCCAAAATATAACTTTCTGGGATTGCCCTGAATTTGTAGATCAAGTTGGGAAGAAATGACCTCTTGACAATATTGAGTCTTCCTACCCATGAACATGAAAAATCTCTCCATTTATTTAGTTCTTCTTTGGTATTCTTCATCAGAATTTTAGTGTTTTCCTCATACCTTTTTTTGTTAGATTTTGTTTTGTTAGATTTATATCTAAGTGTTTCATTTTGGGGGTGATAATGTGAATGATAATATGTCTTTAATTTCAAATTTCACTCGTTTATTGCTGTTATACAGGAAAGTGAATGACTTGCATATTACCCTTGTATCCTGCAATCTTGCCATAATCCCTTATGTACAGAGTTCATTGACTGCCCCCCCCCACCTTCC
>NW_025799345.1:0-2807 GCF_021613505.1 Equus quagga
TCTCTTTGTGAACCTTTTGACTTGAGCCCATATGCATCACATCCTTTTCAAGTGTGTTTCTTATCTATAGTACTAGTTTAGCTTGCTTTGTGATCCAATTCGAACCTTTTTCTTTAATAACGAAACTGAACAAATTTTCAGTTATGGCTATGTTTACTCTGAGTTCAACGAAGTTATTTGTATTTGTTTCACTCTTATAGCTTGGAAAGACCTTTCATTGTGTGTTTTCTTTGTTTTATGTAATAATTTGGAAGATCTGGATTTGAATAGAGTGGAAAATTTTATAAGCACAATTTCTTGAAATACCTTTCATTCTCTATTTACTTAAACAATGCATATTCATTCCCTGTTAAAAGTAATTAATTTTCTCCTCTGTATTCCCTCTTCCTTTCCCTCCTTACCTCATTTAATTGACTTTGTTATGCTTCTAAATATTTACGTTGGTACTGTGAACATACTTACACCTCCATTACTTGAATTTTCAGCTTTAAATGATATAATTTATTCATGTCTATAAAAATGAAGAAACCCACTTACTTTAATATCTCTCACTTTCTCTCCCCTTTCTTTTCTCGATTTTTTGTGAAAATTACATAATTTCTACTTACATTCTGGAACTATGGTCTTCACCTTGTTTCTCACTTGCTTCTAGACTTAAACAGGGTCCTGTTACCACTAACCTTGTTGTCATCCTTCATACACTTAAGGTGTGGCCACTGAGATTTGTTCTCTAGCAGTTTTTCAAGAAGAGTTAAGGGGAACAGCATTCTTGAGTTTTTCTATGTTCAAACTGTTTGCCTGTTGCCTTAATACTTGAAGGAGAGTTTGGCTCAGTGTAAAATTCACTCTTTCTTTCCTTGGAGACTTGGTGGAGCCCTAGCCCACCAGCTTCTGAAGCTGAACGTTACTGTGACAAAGCAGGAGGGAGGTCTGATTTCCCTCTATACATAATTTCACATTTGCTTGGCTGCCTAAGGGTTGTTTTCCTCATCCCAAAGCCCAGCACACCTTTCTAGGACAGATCTCAGCGTGGGACATTCAGGACGAAGTTTTCATGGGACTGGACTCATGTATTTAATTCCCACAAAGGTTTGTTGGATTCTATTTTTAAATATTTTTTCTATTCCTACATTTCAGTTTTCTTCTTTGAGGATCTCTATTTTGTATAGGTATATCTTTTTTGCCTTTCTTTCATAGCTGTCCTTTTCTCTTTAAACTTTCTTAACACCTTATTCCATTTCATTTTCTTATCATGTTTTTTAACTGAGTTCATAATAGTTTACAACATTATGAAATTTCAGTTGTACAATATTAATTGTCCGTCACCATATAAGTACCCTCCTTCACCCCTTGCCCACCCTCCAGCCCCCTTCCCCCGGTCACCACTCAACTGTTCTCTATGTCCGTGTGTTTATCTTCCACATGAGTGAAATCATATGGTGTTTGTCTTTCTCTGTCTGGCTGGTTTCACTTAACATAATACCCTCGAGGTCCTATTGTGTGGTTGCAAATGGGACAATTTTGTCTTTTTTCTGGCTAAGTAGTATTCCATTGTGTGTGTGTCTTGTCTTATTGCATGTGCTAGGACTTCTAGTATGATTTTGAAAAGCAATGATGAGAAGGGATATTCTTGCCTTGTTCCTGATCATAGCAGGAACACTTCAAGTTTCTCACCACTGAGTATGATGTTGTCTGTAGACTTTTGGTAAATGTTCTTTATCCAGTTGAAGGAGATCTCCTCTGTTCCTCGTTGCTGAGACACATCCAGTGATCAGTCTGGTTTTAAAGTATTGATTCTATCTATTAAAAGTTACTGTTGTCAATGCAATATAAGATGACCTATCATGACTGATATAGGGAAAATCTGGGATTTATCTAGGTGGATTTCAGCTGAGGATAGTAGGAATCTAGTTAGTGTTAAGGGATGGGACTCTGGACATATTGGTGCACAGCTACAAAACAACTTATCTGGAGATGTGGTCACCTGAGACAAATGTCTTTTGGAGGCAGGACTTTGAGAGGATAGCTGAACACCACCATAAAACAAGGGGAAAGGCTTGAGAAACTCAAGGACTGTAGGGTGGTGTGGCTCCTTTAACAGTGCTGGGTAGGTGACACAAATGGACAGGTTCAAAGTCCTAAATTTTTAGCTCAAGACCTGGACTGAAAATCAGGGACTTTCTATTGCTCTGTAGAAAAATCTCTCATATCATTTGCAGCTGTGAGATAGATATAACTGAAAACCAAAGTTTCGGCCAGCCCCTCAACAGTCATATCGGCAGGTGGATTCACCACCTCACCAGAGCTCTCACAGGAAAGCTGAAGCACTGATCAGCAAAAAGTGGGGCCCCCAGAACTGAAACAGAGATATTCAGGTGACCCTGGAGGACTCAGGTACCCTGAACACCCAACCTCCCTGAGCTTCGAGAAATCAGCCCCTCCTCCCCTGATCAATAAGGCTATTTGTGCCTTGCTTGAAGACTCATCTTCAGGGAGTTACTTCCAAGGAGAAGTCGTCTCCTCAGCCCCACCACCACCTCTGCTTCTCTCTAGACCCATAAGTAGAGTTGAAACCCAGCAGGTCTCAAGTGGTCAATTACAAAGTCAGAAAAAGCTTTAACCCAGTAAATGAACAAATATATTTGCTGTTTTACCTTGAAAAAAAAAGATGCAAGAAATATACGGGAGTTGATTCTGGAAGTGCTTGGCCAAAACCAAGGGACATAATTTCAGATGAAGTTCCATCTAGAATCAAGCTTAAGTGAGCCGGCTGGAGACTGGGGAAGATTCAGTTATTTCCTGTGTTG
>NW_025799346.1:0-1097 GCF_021613505.1 Equus quagga
ACTAAAATAAAGTTGAAGGAATAAATTAATAAGCATGAAAGCAGACATTACCATTTAATAAACAAACAAATAGTAGGCCAGACGCTTTTTAAAAATAAAATAAAATAATCTCTGATACCTGTGTAAGAAGGTCAGAAAAAAGGAGAGAGAAAGCACAAATAAACAGCAGTAGAAATAAGAAGATATGATTTTAGATACGGAGATTTAAAGTTATTTCAAAATTGCACTGCCATTCTTTTTGCCAACAAATTAAAAAATCAATATGAAATAGAAGATTTTCCAGGAAAATATAAATGATCAAAACTGACTCAAGAAGTAGAAACTTCAATAAATTACAACAGAAGGAGCTCAGGTACCATAGAAGGAGATAGAAAAACTCATCAAACATTTACCACCATAAACTGCACTCGGTTCCATGGGTTTTCTGACTAAAAACAAAGTTCAAGATTATTGAAATATCCCAGGACATAGAAAATAATGAAGAGCTGTGAATTCAATCTGCTAGACTATCTAGACCACATACCAAATGCTACTGAGAAGATTCAAAAAGGAAACCATCAGGCTGGCCGGTGGCCAAGTGGTTAAGTTTTCGCACTCCACTTCAGTAAGCAAAGACAAACAACCAAGAAACAACACAAACAAATCAAACTCAGCAAGCGCTTGCAGGCGGGGCCTCCCCCTTGTCTCAGAACATGGTAGAATAGCTTTCCTTTTTTTTTAAGCTTTTATTTTTCCTTTTTCTCCCCAAAGCCCCCCGTACATAGTTGTATAATTTTAGTTGTGGGTCCTTCTAGCTGTGGCATGTGGGACGCCACCTCAGCGTGGCTTGATGAGTGGCGCCATGTCTGCGCCCAGGATTCCAACCGACAAAACCCTGGGCCGCCGAAGCAGAGTGCTCGAACTTAACCACTCGGCCACGGGGCCGGCACCGGTAGAGTAGGTCTTTAAAGGTCACTTTAATTTAGATGTGAACATATTTTGAGTCTCCAGGCATAAGGCACTCAGCTAGGTACTGATGGATATAAAGATGAAGAAATCTTAACCTCTGCTCTCAGGAGCTAGCATCATGATGGGCAAGACCAATGGGGAATTTGGGC
>NW_025799347.1:0-4713 GCF_021613505.1 Equus quagga
TTAGATACAGAGATTTTAAAGTTATTTCAAAATTGCACTGCCATTCTTTTTGCCAACAAATTAAAAAATCAATATGAAATAGATTTTCCAAGAAAATATAAATGATCAAAATTGACTCGAGAAGTAGAAACTTCAATAAATTACAACAGAAGGAGCTGCATGTGCCATAGAAGGAGATAAAAAAACTAATCGAACATTTACCACCATAAACTGCACTCGGTTCCACGGGTTTTCTGAGTAAAAACAAAGTTCAAGATTATTCAAATATCCCAGAACATAGAAAATAATGAAGAGTTGTGAATTCAATGTGCTAGCCTATCTAGACCACATACCAAAATCTACTGAGAAGAAAGGAAACCATCGGGGCCGGCCGGTGGCGAAGTGGTTAAGTGTCCGCGCTCCAGTTCGACGGCCCAGAGTTTTGCAGGTTCGGATCCTGGGTGCAGACATGGCACCGCCCATCAGGCCATGCTGAGGTGGCATCCCCCATGCCACAACTAGAAGGACCCATAACTAAGAATATACAACTATTTAGCAGGGGGCTTTGGGAAGGAAAAAAATAATAATAAATTAATCTTTAAAAAAAAACAAAGAAAAGAAAGGAAACCATCGATCAACCTTACTGGTGAATATGGACCTAAGAAATAATAAATCCGTATGCTAGATATAAATAATTGAGGTATTATTTAGGATTTATTCCAGATTTGTGAGGACAATTCAATTCATAAATAAACTGCAATTCACTTATATTAATAGTATGAGAGACTGAGATGATATGATTATCACAATAGATTACAAAAAGACTTGACAAAACTCAAAACCCTTTACTGGTTTAAGAAAAAAACTACAGCAGTCATTAAGCAGGAATACAAAGAAATATTCTAAATTTAACAAAGAGAAATTATCATGAAGCAACAACTCTGTTTCTAACGGTAAGTCGGCAGTAATATTCCAATTGAAGTAAGAAATGTGACTAGGACACTGCCCATCAGCATTTCTTTGGAGGTTCTGCAATAACCGAGAAAAGCAGAAAGAAGGAGAAGGAGCAGCAGCAGAAGAAAGGCTTGTGGGGAGTAAAATAAAATACACAAGTAAGCTGAATGGTAACTTAGGGAGAAGCAGACAGTGTAAATAAAATTAGGCCTACAGACACACCACCCTCCCCCACCCCCAGAATCAACAGGTCAAGGACAATAAATAAATAGATAAATCTGTTTATTACCACTGGTTGGCCTGAGATGTTACCAAAAGTAAACATGTGGCTCTTTGCATAATTTTGATTACCGATCCACATTGTGGCTGTATTTACCTGGAAGGAAAACAACTAGCATGAGGGCTCATGGGGCCAAACCAATACAGGTCATATCCTTAGACTAAAAAACAGTAAATCTAGAAAGGAACAATTAAAGGATTGCAACAACAAATAAACGAAATGAACCACATCGAAAAAAAAAAGGGGGAAAAATTACTGTTCTAAATAACTTTGCGTCAAAGAGGAAAGAAACCCAGACTAATTAGAAATGAGTGACAATGAGAACACTAGACACAGAAGCTTGAGGGGTGGCCCAGGACACCAAGCCCCTTCTCCATGATGTAATGACATAGTGACACCATGGGAAGTGGTCATGCCTAAGGAGGTCTTGGGAGCAGGCAACACTGTGGGAGCACCCAGAGAATGGTACAGACCACCTGACTGGATGTCCTGTGTAGAAATACAGATGGGATCCAAAGAAGTGTGATTTGAGGGGATACATGAATCCAAGTGTTCATGTAGGAGACCTTCTGGGGGACAGCCAACCTGCATACACACGTCTGCCAACTTGCCAGCATTGCTGAATGGAGGAAACTAAAAACAGGGCCAAGGAGAAGCTCTTATTCCATGTGCCCTAAATGAGCTGGCCTGGGATTACCTAGATTCAGACTGTGTAGATTGGTTTCCCTGTTTACCATGACCCTGAGCTCTGGACAGGTCTCAAAAGGGAAGGAAAAGAGAAAGTCAACAGGAGTACTAGAAAGGAAAGAACTAAAAGTATTATTATTATTCATTGCTGATGTGATTATCTATCTAGAAATTTCGAGAGAATCAATTGGGGAAAAAATCTGCTAAGACTTATAAAAGGTTTTAATAATTTAGCCAGATGCCTGATATATAGGCTGTACAAGGATAAATAGCTTTTGTATACACTATATGCCAGCAATAACTAATTAACAAATGTAATAGAAGGAATCAGCCAACTATGGCCTGTGGGCCAAATCTGTCTCACTGCCTGCTTTTGGAAATAAATTCTTATTGGAACACAGCTGTACTCATTTGCACTCTAGGGACAGAGATGAATAATTGTGACAGAGACTGCATGACCCATAAGCCCTAAAACATTTACTATTTGGCCCTCTACAGAAAAAATTTGCTGGCTCCTGGTAATAGGAATAAAACATGCATACATAATAGCCATAAAAACCATTAAATGCCTAGAGATGAACTTCCCAACCACGTGCAATGTGTATAAACGAAAACGAGGAGGTTCTGCTTTTAGTAAAGGAGGAGTAGCTCATAGCCAACCCACCCTCCTGCACTTAATAACTGTAAGATTTTGCCAAAATATAAAATTTTTTAAAAACTACCTGAAGGCTCTGGAAAGTGACCAAAGGTGGAGATTTGGGAGGGAGTCTTCACTCGGAAGAAGAGATCAGCACTTGGAGAGATTCCCTTTGTTTACAGCTCTTAGTCTGAGGTCAGGTGCCCATCAGCAACATGCAGCTAAAACTCAGTAAAAAATTCACAGATTTGAAGAATAAGGGGATAAGTTTGGGGCAACCACAGCAGCTGGAAAGTGCAGGGGGAAATACCAGAAAAGAGAGAGCCAAAGAGAAGAAGCCCTGAGTTCTGTGTATAACTCAACCCAAATCTTTGGCTGACCTGTGAACCTCTCATGTGTGGGGCAGACTCCAGGCCACAATGCTGACCCTACAGGAGCAACAGAGGATTTAGTTGCTGCCCACCACAGAGGAGATGGAGCTTGAGATATGAATCCACTCATATTTCATGTTCACTGCCTCCCAAAACAAATGAATTAAACATTTCCTGAAGAATATAACAGAATCGATCTCCACAATGAATCATCACAATATCTAGGAGACAACACAGAATGAGTAGACATGGGAAGAAACAAGAAATGTGTTTTTCTGAATAGGTGGTCCGTACTCAGAGAAAAAAAGCAGTCAATGAAGACCAAAACTGAGATAGCCCAGATGCCGGGTTAGGTGGACAAGGATTTTAAAAGAGCTATTATAATTATGCTCAAGGGTATAAAGGAAAATATGCTCATAATGAAAGAAAAAATATGAACCTCAGCAAAGAAATAGAAACTATGAGAAAGAGCGCAATAGAGATTCTAGTATTGAAAAATATAGTTCCTGAAATTTAAAAAACTCATTGGCTTTAATAGTAGATGGGAGATGGCAGAACAAGTATAAGTAAACTAGAAGATATATTTTAAAATTACCTAATGTGAAGGAAAGAGTAAAAAAAAATGAGGAAAAAAATCAACAAAACCTCAGGGATCAGTGGGATAATATCAAAAAATCTAACTCACATGTAACTGGAATCACAGAAGGAAAAGAAAGAGCAACTGGGGAAAAAAATATATTTGAAGAAATAACGGCTAAAATCTCCCCAAATTTGGTGGAAAACATAAATTTAAAGATTCCAGAAGCTTAGTGAACCACAGCAGAATAAACAACACATGCCAATCTTCCTCAAAAAAAAAAAAAAAATTAGGTGGAAATTCAACAGGCCAAGAGCAGTCAAGATACTCTTGAAGACCCAGGTGGGAGGACTTGCCCTACCAGATACCAAGGTTTATTTATAAACCTCAAGTAACTAAGACGGTGTGTTATTGCCATAAGGATAGACAAACAGACCAATGGAACAGTATAGGGAGCCCCCAAACAGACCCAGGCACACAGGGACACTTGAGACTACGAGACCAATGATATTGCAAATCAGTGGGGAAAAAATTCAATATGTTTTCTAACACATTTTCAGTAAGTGGGGCTGAGATAATGGTTACCCAGAGGAAAAACACCTAAACTGGACCCTCACATTAAAACCACACGTAAGGCAATTCCAGTACATTAAAGTCGTAAGTGTGAGGCAAAAACATAAAGCTTTTGGACGATAACACAGGAGACTGTCTTCGTGATTTCAGTAAGAAAAGACAACCAACCAAGAAACAAGATACCAACACAAACAAATCAAACCCAGCAAGTGCTTGCAGGTGGGGCCTCGCCCTTGTCTCAGAACATGGTAGAATAGGTTTCATTTTTTTTTAAAAGATTTTATTTTTCCTTTTTCTCCCCGAAGTCCCTCGGTACATAGTTGTATAATTTTAGTTGTGGGTCCTTCTAGCTGTGGCATGTGGGATGCCACCTCAGCGTGGCTTGATGAGTGGCGCCATGTCTGCGCCCAGGATTCCAACCAACAAAACCCTGGGCCGCCGAAGCAGAGTGCTCGAACTTAACCACTCGGCCACGGGGCCGGCACCGGTAGAGTAGGTTTTTAAAGGTCACTTTAATTTAGATGTGAACATATTTTGAAAGTCTCCAGGCATAAGGCACTCAGCTAGGTACTGATGGATATAAAGATGAAGAAATCTTAGCCTCTGCCCTCAGGAGCTAGCATCATGATGGGCAAGACCAATGGGGAATTTGGGC
>NW_025799348.1:0-9008 GCF_021613505.1 Equus quagga
ATTCTTGGATAGCAGGGACACTGTATCCCCATAATAACACATAAGGAGGGGTGGTACAAATCATAAGGGTATGAGAAACATTTTTGACCAATGTTAGCAAATAAGTGCCAGTTTCATTCCCATACTTGCCATGGGACAATTGTCATGATATAAAAGGCAACCTGACCCTCCATATTCCTTTGTGAGAGGGCTGCACACTGTCTCATTGTAAGATAGTTGTAAAAGGGGTCCAGATAGGCCATGTTCGCTCCATGTTATAGGTTTCTGACTTGATCTGTTGAAGGCCCAAGTATGATTGTCACTCAAAAGATGTCCATGAGGTCCCCAATCCAGCACATTGGCCCCAAAGATGTTGCCCCACCTTCGATATGCTGTATGGCAAGGGGATCACTGTACTGAGTAATGTTTGTAACGCCAATCAGTTTTTGGACGGCAAATTGGGATGGAAGGAACTTGTGTGACATTACTTTTGTCTTTGTAAGATGTTGATATAGCAGTAATGTATGTCAGATTGGCTACCTGTTGTTGTTTCTTAGGTTGGTAATACAAATATATTTGTTCCTGAAAGGTGACGCATGTTGTGCTTTTGTTTTGATAAACCATACAAAAAGGTAAATCATTAGCATACATCACCAGAGGTTCTTCTCCCTTTTGGTGCAGGCCTGTATGTTGTTGTGGGGGGGTACCCCAGTTCCTCCTGTCCAATCAGAATCATTAGAGGACAAAGGGGGATCGGCATGCCACCAAGTAAGCGGAGTAAAGAGAGGAGGATTAGGAATAAAGGCCCAATATGTGAGATTCTCATGCTCTGAAATCACCTGAACATGCATTGGAGAAGAAAAGAGGAAAAAGAAAAAAACTGATTTACTTATCCGTTTGTCCATTTTCTGGGAATTCCAGAGCAGGCTGTGCACGTTTTGATGGAATCCACTCAATGCCTTTATCCATCAAAACACAAAGAGCTCCTCTCTTGCCACATTTAACCATAAAAAAGCCCTCCCAGATATCCGTTAAGGACGTTTTAATCCACACTTTGCCAAGATTTTGTGTTGAAACGGATGTGTGTAATGCTGGCTTAGTTGGGCCATATGGATCTGAGTCTGACCCATATATCTTTCTGCAGCTGATGTGCCATCCTCCGCTAGGTTCAAAAAATTTAAAGTAAATAATGCGTGATTGAGAATACCTTGCGGATCATTCTTATAATACTCATTTCCCCCTTTCATTTTTTGTAAAGCAGTCTTTAGCATTCTATGACATCGCTCAATAATAGCTTGTCCCGTAGAATTATAGGGGATGCCAGTTTTATGGATGAAAGTTTAAAACGGAGGGCAAAAGCGGGACAGCATTAGCTACATAAACGGGATCCATAAGAATATTCAAAGGAACAGAAGGAAAGGTGCACAGGGCTAGATACACAGCTGCCAATTCTGCAATTTGAGTAGTTGAATGTCCGTGAGAGACTTGTCTGCCAGTCATTATTAGCAACCCAACCTATACCAGTTTTTCCGGTTTTCCTGGAGCAGTCAGTGAAGCGGAATTTGTGTACAAAAACGAAAGAGTGGATGGGATGGGGATTTAAAAGAAATCTCACCCATATAAGATTGCAAAGCCATTGGTATTTGTGAATTGATCATCATAACGTCACCAAATTGAGAAGATGTGCACGGTAAAAAAATGGTCTGAGGGTCAGCACCTCGCACATGTAAACACCGTAAACGTCCCCTTTGAATAACCTCCGTTATTCCATCAAAATGTGCATAGAGTACCTTAGCTGGTGTGTGGGGCAATTATATCCACTCCAGCATTTTATAACCTTGCCTGCTTTTTGAAAGACGATACCAGTAGGAGTTTTAGGTGTGTTTATTCACATAAAAGCATAAGGGAATTTCTGGATCAAAGTGACTTAAGAATTGGGAGGTTAGAGCCTTGTTTACTAGGCTTAGTTCTTGTTTTGCCTCAGGGGTAGGAGTGTGCATAGAAGAGGGGGAAGAGTCACCATGTAGCAAGGAAAACAAGTGACTCAGAGAATGTGTCAGGATGCCAAGAAAAGTACGTATCCAATTGATATTTCCTAAAAGCTGTTGCAGTGTAACTAATGTTAAAGTATTGGGTATGGAAATAGAGGGAATGCATGGCTTTACCAGGTGTCTATCAATCATTAATCCTAGAAATTTCCAGGGGGAGGTAAACTGTACCTTATCTTGCACCACAAGCAGGCCAATGCCTTTTAGCAATTCAATTAATTGTTGGTATGCTGTTAATGATAAATTTTTAGTTGACGCTGCTAATAAAATATCATCAATATAATGGTAAAGTTGTATAGTAGGGTATTTGCTTTGAAAAGTTAATAACACATCTCCTACTAATTGTTGGCATATGGTGGGACTGTTCTTCATGCCCTGAGGCGAGACCTTCCACCAATATCTCTGGGGGACCTCTTGATTGTTATAAACTGGGACAGTGAATGCGAACTTTTCCCTATCAGCGGTGCACAAAGGTAGAGAAAAGAAACAGTCTTTAATGTCAATAACAACAATTTGCCAATTCTCAGGTATTAAAGAAGGGTTTGGCAATCCCTTCTGTAAAGCCCCCATAGGTTGCATGACAGCATTAATTGCCCTCAAGTCCTGGAGTAATCTCCATTTTCCAGATTTCTTTTTTATCACAATACCTGGGTGTTCCAGGGACTAGGTGAGGGTTCAATATGGCCTAATTTTAGTTGTTCCTGTCCTAGCATCTTTAAAGCCTGTAAGTTTTCTTTTGGAAGGGGCCACTGATCTATCTATACAGGCGTGATAGTTTTCCATTGAATGGGTATGGGAGGAATGTCAATAACATCAGTGGCCCCTAGGAAAAAGGCTTAACATTTAGAGATAGTTTCCATTGAGAAAGCAAATCTCGCCCCCATAGGGAGTATGGAGTTGGAAGAATGTAGGGTGTAATTAAGGCAATTCTGTTTTCAGGTCCTCCGAACTTGAGTATGTGATCACTTACCTCAGGCATCATAAGCCCCCTTACACCTTTTACAGATGCAGAGGTTTGATTTTTAGGCCAATGGGGAGGCCAAGTTTGCGAGGCTATAATGGTTTTATCGGCCCCCATATCCAGGAGCTCTTCAAAGGGAATCTCCTGTATGTATACTGTAAGAATGGACCAATTTAATGTTAATGACTGTATCCAGAAAGCACCGTCGGCAGTGTGGCTGAAGCCACTGGCCCCACTCTTGGCAGTGGAGGCATGAGCAGGGGACAAGTAAGGTATTAATATCAACCGAGCTATCCTCGTAAAAGCTTCTATCACATAATAACTAGATGAACGGACCATGATTTTTATTTCACGTTGATAGTGCTGACTATCAATTACCCCGGGAATGATGTTTAAGCCCTTCAAAGCTGAACTAGAGCGTCCCATTAATAACCCAAAATGTCCTGATTGTAAAGGTCCCCATACATTGGTAGGAACAAGAAAGGTTTTGTCAGCCCAATCTATGACGACTGTCTCTGAGACCATGAGATCCACTCCAGCACTCCCTGACAAGGCCAGCACTAAGTCATTCACATAGAGTTGGCCTGATTGAAAGCTCCTCAAACTTGGTTTTTCGGGGCACTGGGGAGTGTGCCCCATTTCGAGTTTCCTGACGCCAAGTCATGGTTGGTTAGATTACCATCTACATTAATATTAGAGCGACATTGATTCGCCCAATGGAATCCCCTTCAGCACTGAGGACATGGTTTAGAAGGTGGCTTTTTAATATCGGCTGGCCCCGCTTTACCAGGGATATCTTTTGGACCGGACTTGGCATTGTTTTGCACGGTGTCTAGGTCTTCCACACTTAAAACAGGCACTGTCAAAAAGCACCTTTGGGCAGCTGCAAAAACGCTGCCACCATTACTTTAGCCACGTGACTATGAGTTCCTATTTCCTGACAGGCTCGCATCATATCCCCTAAGGTATGAGTTCGCCCTTTAAGGTGAGACATAGTAGACTGGCAGTCAGCATTAGCATTTGCAAAGGCTACTTTCAACAGGATAATTTGAGCCACTTCAGGATGAGCTATTTGTCTCTCAATTGCCTGCTGGAGATGGTCAATAAATTCTATGTATGGCTCCTTTGGTCCTTGACGGACATTCACAAAGGAATTGGTGGCTCTGTCTGCCCCTGAAGGGGGAATTGCCTTCCAGGCTGCTAATGCCACCTCTGAACATTGTCTAGGCAACATTCCATCTGCCTCAGCCTGTGCTTGAGGCATCTCATATTGGCCGACCCCCTGTAACATGTCAGCACTGATTGGGAAAGGGGGGTTTAAAGATAGATTATCCATAGGTCGGGATACAGATATCTCATTATACCCAGACTTGAAAAGGGTATATTCAGCATACGACAAAAGAGTATTTGCAAGCAAAAGCCAATCACAGGGTAGCATACAATAACTGGCTCCCAGTGCCTCTATCATCCCAGTGAAAGGTGACTGCACTCCATTCTCTCTAATGCTCTTTTTCAGCTCCTTAAACACCCAAAAAGGAAGGGATTTATGTTCTCTTCGCCCATGATTGACCATTATGGGGAAAGCACGAGAAAAACATCAGGATCTCCATGATTTAGTCCTTCCCAAAGGCAATTATGAACCACACTATACTGCCTGGAATCAATATACGGGGCTGGTGGAGTACAAAGAGGAGCAGTAGGCAAGACAGGAGGGTTCTTGAAGGCGAAACGCCTCTCTAAAGGAGGGGGGAATGGTAAATCATCATCATCTGAGGACGTTTGTTCAAAATTTGTCTGAGATTTACTAACGGCCTTTTTAAAAGACTCTCATGGTGGTGAGCAAGGTGGAGGGGGTAGTGGTGGCGCCTCCTCAGCTTTGCCTGAAGGGCGCTCGGGTGAAGAGGCCAATCTTTCCTCATCTGATAAATCCGACAAAGGGAACAGCGCAGTACGTACTGTTCACCAAGTCGTTAAGATATGTACATCCTTTAAAAGGCCATGCTCAAAGCCAGACTTTAGTGCCTTACCAACCCTTTCCCACAACTCAATGTCCAAAGTGCCGTCCTCAGGGAAGCAGGGGCAACGTGTAGATATTGCCAGCAATAGCCTCTGTAACTCGGCGGGAGAAAGTGAAACTGAAATTACCTTCAGCAGCTGGTGAAGTGTCTTAAAGTATAACTTCTGCTGGGTCGTCAATTGTTGGCCCATCGTTCTCACGGCAGACTGCCGAAAGGCGGTTGAAATTCCCCCATATCGTTACTCACCAACAATGCCGCTGATGTTAGATCACGTCGGGATCACCATATGTCAGTGTTGCAATCCACTATACCCATCAGGATAGATGCAGAGATGGCTGATGGCCACTCTGAGTTTATTATAACCAGCCTTTCAGTATATACATAGCTTACATCTGTTAAACATACACAGGTGTTCTGGACGAAGTAATTAGTGAATGCCAAGAATTCTTAGTGATTTCTCAAGGATCCCTCCCTCAGCCTCTGTTTTGATATTATCATGTTATTGCTGTGCTCGTATGTTTTTATCTTGGAGCATGCAAGGCCTCCTAGGCAACAGCGCCTCCTGCTCCCAATGTTGTGTCTCCATCTGTGCCCCCAGGTGACTGTGCCTGGCTTAGGTTGCCTCCCCCGGAGGTCTTACCTGTCCTTGACTGACCAGCCTTCTCACCTCCGGGTCACAGTGTGTTGGCAAGCCTTTTCCAGTGATTATTTACCCTTCCTGCATCAGGGGCAGCTACAATCCCAGAGGGGACATCATAAGGCCCTGTGTCACCACACAGATCATCCTCCCAGATCAAGGAGGTGCCACACAAAGGATCTAGTTCTCCGCTCCTGGGCCTCCCCTGCTCCTGTCCAGAACTGCCCAGTGGGATGGTCTCAGGTGAGGAGCTCGAAGGATGGGGATCCTGGCAGAGCTACTGAGCAGGAGAATGGGGAAAAGACAGTCTTCCTGGCACTGGTGGGGTGTTGGGGAGACCCCTAAACTCCCTGTCCCCTTCACACTGGCTGGGGGATTCAGGTCCTAGAGCCCTCAGCGCAGTGGGGTGTGCTGTGCCCCCCAGAATCTCCTCCCTCTCACTTGGGCAGACCCACCTGCTGGCAGGTCCATCCATGTCAGGATCAGGGGGACAAGGTCATATGATGATAAACCAGGCAGAGTCCTGGGACACACAGCATAAAGAGCCCCCAGTGCCCAGAGGGGCTCAACTCACTGTGGACCTATTGTGTGCCAGGAATATGCAGGCAGCCTAGAGCAGGAATGGTGGCCACCACCAGCATTCTAGTAGAGAGAGTGGAAGGTGGAAAGTGCACACTCTTAAATACAACCAGAACAGCTTAGATCCAAAGCAACCCCAGCCATGCCCAAATAAGAAAGATGGTCACTGGGACAAATGCACAGACAGAGGATCTATTCATCAACACCATGGAGAAACTACAGTAAAACCACAGAAAGCAGAATGACAGCTCCTCAAAAAATAAAATTGAAGTCAAAGACGATTATAATCTACCTCAAGAGAATTCAAAATAGCTGTCATAAAGAAACTCTTTGAGTTACAAGAAAAGTCAGATAGACAGTACAATGAGCTCAGGAATAAAATTAGTGAACACAAGGAACACTTCAACAAAGAGTTTGAAACTCTAAAAAGAAGCCAAACAAAAATTCTGGATATGAAGAACACAATTATGAGGAATAAAATGATGTAGAAGGCATAAACAGTGAAGCAGACGTTATGGAGGAGAGAACCAGTGAGCTAGAGGATAGAAACCTACAAATGATCCAAGTGGAAAGGGAGAGAGAACTAAGACTTTTAAAAAATGAAGGAATTCTTTGTGAAATACCAACCCAATTAGGAAACATGACATAAGGAATATAGGTATCCTAGAGGAAGACAAGAAGGAGAAAGGAGCAGAGAGTATATTCAAGAAAATAATAGCTGAGAACTTCCCACCCCTGGGGTGAAAGTGGACATACAAGTACACAAAGCTAATAGAACTCCTTATTAAATCAATGCAAATAGGCCTTCTCCAAGGCATTTAATATTAAAACTGGCAAAAGTCATTGACAAAGAAAAAATATTGAGGGCAGCAAGAGAGAAGAAAATAACCTACCAAGGAACACCTATCAGGCTCTCAGTAGATTTCTCAGAAGATACCGAAAAGGTGAGAAGAGAGTGGAATGATATATTCAAAATACTGAAAGACGGAAACTATCAGCCAAGAATACTCTATCCAGTGAAATTATCTTTCACATATGACAGAGAAATAAAATCTTTCACAGACAAACAAAAGCTGAGGGAGTTAACTGCCACTAGACCTGCTTTAAAAGAAATGATGAAGGATGCCCTCCCACCTGAAACACAAAGGCAAAGGTTTACAAAGCATTGAGCAAGGAGATGAATAGACACAAAAAATCAGAAAAGTGCAGCTGTATGTCAGAATAGGTTAGCAAAGATTTAATTATAATATAAAGGGTAAAGGGAAAGAAAGCATCAAAAATAAACATAGCCACCTCGATTTGGTCACAAAGCATCAACACAAAAAGAATGATTTGTGACAACAAAAACAAAGAAGGTGAAGAGGAATGTAAAGGAACCAGCTAGGCTGATGGAGATAAGAAGCTGTCAGAAAATGGACTATCCCATCTATGAGATCTGTATACGATCTTCATGGTAACCAGAAAACAAATAATCAGAGCAGAGTCACAAATCATAAGTAAAGAGGAAACTGAGAAAAACATCACAAAAAAACACAAAACTGAAATACAAGGGCAAACAAACAGTGGAAATATAGAACAACCAGAAAACAAAAGCTAAAATAGCTATATTAAGCCTGCACAAATCAATAATCATTCTAAATATAAACAGGTTGAATTCACCAATCAAACGACACAGAGGAGTTAGATGGACTGAAAAACAGGAACCAACAACATGCTGCATCCGGGAAACACATCTCAACTCTAAAGACAAACACAGGCTCAAAGTGAAGGGATGGAAGATGCTACTCAGGGCAAACGGCAAGCAAAAGAAAGCAAGTGTTGCCACATTTACATCAGACAAAGCAAACTTTAAGATAAAAAAGATGACAAGAGACAAAGTTGAGCATTATATAATTATAAAAGGGACATTCCACAAAGAAGACATAACACTTATTAATATATATGTACCTAACACGGGAGCACCAAAGTATAAAGCAAATATTAACAGACCTAAAGGGAGAAGTTGACAGCAACACAATAGCAGTAGGGGATCCTAAGACCCCACTCATGTCAATAGATAGATCATCCAGACAGAAAGTCAACAAGGAAACAGTGGCCTTAAATGAAACACTAGACCAGAAAGACTTAATAGATATACATATAAAACATTCCATCCAAAAAGAGCAGAAGACACATTCTTCTCAAGTGCACATGGAACATTCTCAAAGATAGACCATATGTTGGGAAACAAGCCAAGCCTCAATAAATTTAAGAAGATTGAAATCATATAAAGCATCTTTTCCAACCACAATGATATGAAAGTAGAAATCAATGATAAGAAAAAAGCTAAAAAGTCACAAATACGTGGAGACTAAGCAACATGCTACTTAACAACTGCTGGGTCTATGAAAATGAAAACACAGCATGCCAAAACTTAAGAGATGCAGCAAAAGTGGTACTAAGAGGGAAGTTTATACCAATACAGGCCTCCATCAAGAAACAAGAAAAATCGCAAATAAATAATCTTACACTGTACCTAAAAGAACTAGAAAAAGAAGAACAAATGAAGCCCCAAGTCAGTAGAAGGAAGGAAATAATAAAAATATGAGCAGAAATTAATGAAATACAGACTGAAAATACAGTAGAAATGATCAATGAAACTAAGAGCTGGTTCTTCAAGACGATAAACAAAATTGACAAACCTTTAGCAAGACTCCCTAATAAACAAAGAGAGAAGACTCGAATAAATAAAATCAGAAATGAAGAGGAGAAATCACAATGGACACCACAGAAATACAAAGGATTAT
>NW_025799349.1:0-9003 GCF_021613505.1 Equus quagga
ATAATCCTTTGTATTTCTGTGGTGTCCATTGTGATTTCTCCTCTTCATTTCTGATTTTATTTATTCGAGTCTTCTTTCTTTGTTTATTAGGGAGTCTTGCTAAAGGTTTGTCAATTTTGTTTATCGTCTTGAAGAACCAGCTCTTAGTTTCATTGATCATTTCTACTGTATTTTCAGTCTGTATTTCATTAATTTCTGCTCATATTTTTATTATTTCCTTCCTTCTACTGACTTGGGGCTTCATTTGTTCTTCTTTTTCTAGTTCTTTTAGGTACAGTGTAAGATTATTTATTTGCGATTTTTCTTGTTTCTTGATGGAGGCCTGTATTGGTATAAACTTCCCTCTTAGTACCACTTTTGCTGCATCTCTTAAGTTTTGGCATGCTGTGTTTTCATTTTCATAGACCCAGCAGTTGTTAAGTAGCATGTTGCTTAGGCTCCACGTATTTGTGACTTTTTAGCTTTTTTCTTATCATTGATTTCTACTTTCATATCATTGTGGTTGGAAAACATGCTTTATATGATTTCAATCTTCTTAAATTTATTGAGGCTTGGCTTGTTTCCCAACATATGGTCTATCTTTGAGAATGTTCCATGTGCACTTGAGAAGAATGTGTCTTCTGCTCTTTTTGGATGGAATGTTTTATATGTATATCTATTAAGTCTTTCTGGTCTAGTGTTTCATTTAAGGCCACTGTTTCCTTGTTGACTTTCTGTGTGGATGATCTATCCATTGACATAAGTGGGGTCTTAGGATCCCCTACTACTATTGTGTTGCTGTCAACTTCTCCCTTTAGGTCTGTTAATATTTGCTTTATACTTTGGTGCTCCCGTGTTAGGTACATATATATTAATAAGTGTTATGTCTTCTTTGTGGAATGTCCCTTTTATAATTATATAATGCTCAACTTTATCTCTTGTCATCTTTATCTTAAAGTTTGCTTTGTCTGATGTAAATGTGGCAACACTTGCTTTCTTTTGCTTGCTGTTTGTCCTGAGTAGCATCTTCCATCCCTTCACTTTGAGACTGTGTTTGTCTTTAGAGTTGAGATGTGTTTCCCAGATGCAGCATGTTGTTGGTTCCTGTTTTTCAGTCCATCTAACTCCTCTGTGTCGTTTGATTGGTGAATTCAACCTGTTTATATTTAGAATGATTATTGATTTGTGCAGGCTTAATATAGCTATTTTAGCTTTTGTTTTCTGGTTGTTCTATATTTCCACTGTTTGTTTGCCCTTGTATTTCAGTTTTGTGTTTTTTTGTGATGTTTTTCTCAGTTTCCTCTTTACTTATGATTTGTGACTCTGCTCTGATTATTTGTTTTCTGGTTACCATGAAGATCGTATACAGATCTCATAGATGGGATAGTCCATTTTCTGACAGCTTCTTATCTCCATCAGCCTAGCTGGTTCCTTTACATTCCTCTTCACCTTCTTTGTTTTTGTTGTCACAAATCATTCTTTTTGTGTTGATGCTTTGTGACCAAATCGAGGTGGCTATGTTTATTTTTGATGCTTTCTTTCCCTTTATCCTTTATATTATAATTAAATCTTTGCTAACCTATTCTGACATACAGCTGCACTTTTCTGATTTTTTGTGTCTATTCATCTCCTTGCTCAATGCTTTGTAAACCTTTGCCTTTGTGTTTCAGGTGGGAGGGCATCCTTCATCATTTCTTTTAAAGCAGGTCTAGTGGCAGTTAACTCCCTCAGCTTTTGTTTGTCTGTGAAAGATTTTATTTCTCTGTCATATGTGAAAGATAATTTCACTGGATAGAGTATTCTTGGCTGATAGTTTCCGTCTTTCAGTATTTTGAATATATCATTCCACTCTCTTCTCACCTTTTCGGTATCTTCTGAGAAATCTACTGAGAGCCTGATAGGTGTTCCTTGGTAGGTTATTTTCTTCTCTCTTGCTGCCCTCAATATTTTTTCTTTGTCAATGACTTTTGCCAGTTTTAATATTAAATGCCTTGGAGAAGGCCTATTTGCATTGATTTAATAAGGAGTTCTATTAGCTTTGTGTACTTGTATGTCCACTTTCACCCCAGGGGTGGGAAGTTCTCAGCTATTATTTTCTTGAATATACTCTCTGCTCCTTTCTCCTTCTTGTCTTCCTCTAGGATACCTATATTCCTTATGTCATGTTTCCTAATTGGGTTGGTATTTCACAAAGAATTCCTTCATTTTTTAAAAGTCTTAGTTCTCTCTCCCTTTCCACTTGGATCATTTGTAGGTTTCTATCCTCTAGCTCACTGGTTCTCTCCTCCATAACGTCTGCATCATTGTTTATGCCTTCTACATCATTTTATTCCTCATAATTGTGTTCTTCATATCCAGAATTTTTGTTTGGCTTCTTTTTAGAGTTTCAAACTCTTTGTTGAAGTGTTCCTTGTCTTCACTAATTTTATTCCTGAGCTCATTGTACTGTCTATCTGACTTTTCTTGTAACTCAAAGAGTTTCTTTATGACAGCTATTTTGAATTCTCTTGAGGTAGATTATAATCGTCTTTGACTTCAATTTTATTTTTTGAGGAGCTGTCATTCTGCTTTCTGTGGTTTTACTGTAGTTTCTCCATGGTGTTGATGAATAGATCCTCTGTCTGTGCATTTGTCCCAGTGACCATCTTTCTTATTTGGGCATGGCTGGGGTTGCTTTGGATCTAAGCTGTTCTGGTTGTATTTAAGAGTGTGCACTTTCCACCTTCCACTCTCTCTACTAGAATGCTGGTGGTGGCCACCATTCCTGCTCTAGGCTGCCTGCATATTCCTGGCACACAATAGGTCCACAGTGAGTTGAGCCCCTCTGGGCACTGGGGGCTCTTTCTGCTGTGTGTCCCAGGACTCTGCCTGGTTTATCATCATATGACCTTGTCCCCCTGATCCTGACATGGATGGACCTGCCAGCAGGTGGGTCTGCCCAAGTGAGAGGGAGGAGATTCTGGGGGGCACAGCACACCCCACTGCACTGAGGGCTCTAGGACCTGAATCCCCCAGCCAGTGTGAAGGGGAGAGGGAGTTTAGGGGTCTCCCCAACACCCCACCAGTGTCAGGAAGACTGTCTTTCCCCCACTCTCCTGCTCAGTAGCTCTGCCAGGATCCCCATCCTTCGAGCTCCTCACCTGAGACCATCCCACTGGGCAGTTCTGGACAGGAGCAGGGGAGGCCCAGGAGGGGAGAACTAGATCCTTTGTGTGGCACCTCCTTGATCTGGGAGGATGATCTGTGTGGTGACACAGGGCCTTATGATGTCCCCTCTGGGATTGTAGCTGCCCCTGATGCAGGAAGGGTAAATAATCACTGGAAAAGGCTTGCCAACACACTGTGACCCGGAGGTGAGAAGGCTGGTCAGTCAAGGACAGGTAAGACCTCCAGGGGGAGGCAATCTAAGCCAGGCACAGTCACCTGGGGGCACAGATGGAGACACAACATTGGGAGCAGGAGGGGCTGTTGCCTAGGAGGCCTTGCATGCTCCAAGATAAAAACATACGAGCACAGCAATAACATGATAATATCAAAACAGAGGCTGAGGGAGGGATCCTTGAGAAATCACTAAGAATTCTTGGCATTCACTAATTACTTCGTCCAGAACACCTGTGTATGTTTAACAGATGTAAGCTATGTATATACTGAAAGGCTGGTTATAATAAACTCAGAGTGGCCATCAGCCATCTCTGCATCTATCCTGATGGGTATAGTGGATTGCAACACTGACATATGGTGATCCCGACGTGATCTAACATCAGCGGCATTGTTGGTGAGTAACGATATGGGGGAATTTCAACCGCCTTTCGGCAGTCTGCCGTGAGAACGATGGGCCAACAATTGACGACCCAGCAGAAGTTATACTTTAAGACACTTCACCAGCTGCTGAAGGTGATTTCAGTTTCACTTTCTCCCGCCGAGTTACAGAGGCTATTGCTGGCAATATCTACACGTTGCCCCTGCTTCCCTGAGGACGGCACTTTGGACATTGAGTTGTGGGAAAGGGCTGGTAAGGCACTAAAGTCTGGCTTTGAGCATGGCCTTTTAAAGGATGTACATATCTTAACGACTTGGGGAACAGTACGTACTGCGCTGTTCCCTTTGTCGGATTTATCAGATGAGGAAAGATCGGCCTCTTCACCCGAGCGCCCTTCAGGCAAAGCTGAGGAGGCACCACCACTACCCCCTCCACCTTGCTCACCACCATGAGAGTCTTTTAAAAAGGCCGTTAGTAAATCTCAGACAAATTTTGAACAAACGTCCTCAGATGATGATGATTTACCATTCCCCCCTCCTTTAGAGAGGCGTTTCGCCTTCAAGAACCCTCCTGTCTTGCCTACTGCTCCTCTTTGTACTCCACCAGCCCCGTATATTGATTCCAGGCAGTATAGTGTGGTTCATAATTGCCTTTGGGAAGGACTAAATCATGGAGATCCTGATGTTTTTCTCGTGCTTTCCCCATAATGGTCAATCATGGGCGAAGAGAACATAAATCCCTTCCTTTTTGGGTGTTTAAGGAGCTGAAAAAGAGCATTAGAGAGAATGGAGTGCAGTCACCTTTCACTGGGATGATAGAGGCACTGGGAGCCAGTTATTGTATGCTACCCTGTGATTGGCTTTTGCTTGCAAATACTCTTTTGTCGTATGCTGAATATACCCTTTTCAAGTCTGGGTATAATGAGATATCTGTATCCCGACCTATGGATAATCTATCTTTAAACCCCCCTCTCCCAATCAGTGCTGACATGTTACAGGGGGTCGGCCAATATGAGATGCCTCAAGCACAGGCTGAGGCAGATGGAATGTTGCCTAGACAATGTTCAGAGGTGGCATTAGCAGCCTGGAAGGCAATTCCCCCTTCAGGGGCAGACAGAGCCACCAATTCCTTTGTGAATGTCCGTCAAGGACCGAAGGAGCCATACATAGAATTTATTGACCATCTCCAGCAGGCAATTGAGAGACAAATAGCTCATCCTGAAGTGGCTCAAATTATCCTGTTGAAAGTAGCCTTTGCAAATGCTAATGCTGATTGCCAGTCTACTATGTCACCTTAAAGGGCGAACTCATACCTTAGGGGATATGCTGCGAGCCTGTCAGGAAATAGGAACTCATAGTCACGTGGCTAAAGTAATGGTGGCAGCGTTTTTGCAGCTGCCCAAAGGTGCTTTTTGACAGTGCCTGTTTTAAGTGCGGAAGACCTAGACACCGTGCAAAACAATGCCAAGTCCGGTCCAAAAGATATCCCTGGTAAAGCGGGGCCAGCCGATATTAAAAAGCCACCTTCTAAACCATGTCCTCAGTGCTGAAGGGGATTCCATTGGGCGAATCAATGTCGCTCTAATATTAATGTAGATGGTAATCTAACCAACCATGACTTGGCGTCAGGAAACTCGAAATGGGGCACACTCCCCAGTGCCCCGAAAAACCAAGTTTGAGGAGCTTTCAATCAGGCCAACTCTATGTGAATGACTTAGTGCTGGCCTTGTCAGGGAGTGCTGGAGTGGATCTCATGGTCTCAGAGACAGTCGTCATAGATTGGGCTGACAAAACCTTTCTTGTTCCTACCAATGTATGGGGACCTTTACAATCAGGACATTTTGGGTTATTAATGGGACGCTCTAGTTCAGCTTTGAAGGGCTTAAACATCATTCCCGGGGTAATTGATAGTCAGCACTATCAACGTGAAATAAAAATCATGGTCCGTTCATCTAGTTATTATGTGATAGAAGCTTTTACGAGGATAGCTCGGTTGATATTAATACCTTACTTGTCCCCTGCTCATGCCTCCACTGCCAAGAGTGGGGCCAGTGGCTTCAGCCACACTGCCGACGGTGCTTTCTGGATACAGTCATTAACATTAAATTGGTCCATTCTTACAGTATACATACAGGAGATTCCCTTTGAAGAGCTCCTGGATATGGGGGCCGATAAAACCATTATAGCCTCGCAAACTTGGCCTCCCCATTGGCCTAAAAATCAAACCTCTGCATCTGTAAAAGGTGTAAGGGGGCTTATGATGCCTGAGGTAAGTGATCACATACTCAAGTTCGGAGGACCTGAAAACAGAATTGCCTTAATTACACCCTACATTCTTCCAACTCCATACTCCCTATGGGGGCGAGATTTGCTTTCTCAATGGAAACTATCTCTAAATGTTAAGCCTTTTTCCTAGGGGCCACTGATGTTATTGACATTCCTCCCATACCCATTCAATGGAAAACTATCACGCCTGTATAGATAGATCAGTGGCCCCTTCCAAAAGAAAACTTACAGGCTTTAAAGATGCTAGGACAGGAACAACTAAAATTAGGCCATATTGAACCCTCACCTAGTCCCTGGAACACCCAGGTATTGTGATAAAAAAGAAATCTGGAAAATGGAGATTACTCCAGGACTTGAGGGCAATTAATGCTGTCATGCAACCTATGGGGGCTTTACAGAAGGGATTGCCAAACCCTTCTTTAATACCTGAGAATTGGCAAATTGTTGTTATTGACATTAAAGACTGTTTCTTTTCTCTACCTTTGTGCACCGCTGATAGGGAAAAGTTCGCATTCACTGTCCCAGTTTATAACAATCAAGAGGTCCCCCAGAGATATTGGTGGAAGGTCTCGCCTCAGGGCATGAAGAACAGTCCCACCATATGCCAACAATTAGTAGGAGATGTGTTATTAACTTTTCAAAGCAAATACCCTACTATACAACTTTACCATTATATTGATGATATTTTATTAGCAGCGTCAACTAAAAATTTATCATTAACAGCATACCAACAATTAATTGAATTGCTAAAAGGCATTGGCCTGCTTGTGGTGCAAGATAAGGTACAGTTTACCTCCCCCTGGAAATTTCTAGGATTAATGATTGATAGACACCTGGTAAAGCCATGCATTCCCTCTATTTCCATACCCAATACTTTAACATTAGTTACACTGCAACAGCTTTTAGGAAATATCAATTGGATACGTACTTTTCTTGGCATCCTGACACATTCTCTGAGTCACTTGTTTTCCTTGCTACATGGTGACTCTTCCCCCTCTTCTATGCACACTCCTACCCCTGAGGCAAAACAAGAACTAAGCCTAGTAAACAAGGCTCTAACCTCCCAATTCTTAAGTCACTTTGATCCAGAAATTCCCTTATGCTTTTATGTGAATAAACACACCTAAAACTCCTACTGGTATCGTCTTTCAAAAAGCAGGCAAGGTTATAAAATGCTGGAGTGGATATAATTGCCCCACACACCAGCTAAGGTACTCTATGCACATTTTGATGGAATAACGGAGGTTATTCAAAGGGGACGTTTACGGTGTTTACATGTGCGAGGTGCTGACCCTCAGACCATTTTTTTACCGTGCACATCTTCTCAATTTGGTGACGTTATGATGATCAATTCACAAATACCAATGGCTTTGCAATCTTATATGGGTGAGATTTCTTTTAAATCCCCATCCCATCCACTCTTTCGTTTTTGTACACAAATTCCGCTTCACTGACTGCTCCAGGAAAACCGGAAAAACTGGTATAGGTTGGGTTGCTAATAATGACTGGCAGACAAGTCTCTCACGGACATTCAACTACTCAAATTGCAGAATTGGCAGCTGTGTATCTAGCCCTGTGCACCTTTCCTTCTGTTCCTTTGAATATTCTTATGGATCCCGTTTATGTAGCTAATGCTGTCCCGCTTTTGCCCTCCGTTTTAAACTTTCATCCATAAAACTGGCATCCCCTATAATTCTACGGGACAAGCTATTATTGAGCGATGTCATAGAATGCTAAAGACTGCTTTACAAAAAATGAAAGGGGGAAATGAGTATTATAAGAATGATCCGCAAGGTATTCTCAATCACGCATTATTTACTTTAAATTTTTTGAACCTAGCGGAGGATGGCACATCAGCTGCAGAAAGATATATGGGTCAGACTCAGATCCATATGGCCCAACTAAGCCAGCATTACACACATCCGTTTCAACACAAAATCTTGGCAAAGTGTGGATTAAAACGTCCTTAACGGATATCTGGGAGGGCTTTTTTATGGTTAAATGTGGCAAGAGAGGAGCTCTTTGTGTTTTGATGGATAAAGGCATTGAGTGGATTCCATCAAAACGTGCACAGCCTGCTCTGGAATTCCCAGAAAATGGACAAACGGATAAGTAAATCAGTTTTTTTCTTTTTCCTCTTTTCTTCTCCAATGCATGTTCAGGTGATTTCAGAGCATGAGAATCTCACATATTGGGCCTTTATTCCTAATCCTCCTCTCTTTACTCCGCTTACTTGGTGGCATGCCGATCCCCCTTTGTCCTCTAATGATTCTGATTGGACAGGAGGAACTGGGGTACCCCCCACAACAACATACAGGCCTGCACCAAAAGGGAGAAGAACCTCTGGTGATGTATGCTAATGATTTACCTTTTTGTATGGTTTATCAAAACAAAAGCACAACATGCGTCACCTTTCAGGAACAAATATATTTGTATTACCAACCTAAGAAACAACAACAGGTAGCCAATCTGACATACATTACTGCTATATCAACATCTTACAAAGACAAAAGTAATGTCACACAAGTTCCTTCCATCCCAATTTGCCGTCCAAAAACTGATTGGCGTTACAAACATTACTCAGTACAGTGATCCCCTTGCCATACAGCATATCGAAGGCGGGGCAACATCTTTGGGGCCAATGTGCTGGATTGGGGACCTCATGGACATCTTTTGAGTGACAATCATACTTGGGCCTTCAACAGATCAAGTCAGAAACCTATAACATGGAGCGAACATGGCCTATCTGGACCCCTTTTACAACTATCTTACAATGAGACAGTGTGCAGCCCTCTCACAAAGGAATATGGAGGGTCAGGTTGCCTTTTATATCATGACAATTGTCCCATGGCAAGTATGGGAATGAAACTGGCAATTATTTGCTAACATTGGTCAAAAATGTTTCTCATACCCTTATGATTTGTACCACCCATCCTTATGTGTTATTATGGGGATACAGTGTCCCTGCTATCCAAGAAT
>NW_025799350.1:0-9004 GCF_021613505.1 Equus quagga
ATTCTTGGATAGCAGGGACACTGTATCCCCATAATAACACATAAGGATGGGTGGTACAAATCATAAGGGTATGAGAAACATTTTTGACCAATGTTAGCAAATAATTGCCAGTTTCATTCCCATACTTGCCATGGGACAATTGTCATGATATAAAAGGCAACCTGACCCTCCATATTCCTTTGTGAGAGGGCTGCACACTGTCTCATTGTAAGATAGTTGTAAAAGGGGTCCAGATAGGCCATGTTCGCTCCATGTTATAGGTTTCTGACTTGATCTGTTGAAGGCCCAAGTATGATTGTCACTCAAAAGATGTCCATGAGGTCCCCAATCCAGCACATTGGCCCCAAAGATGTTGCCCCGCCTTCGATATGCTGTATGGCAAGGGGATCACTGTACTGAGTAATGTTTGTAACGCCAATCAGTTTTTGGACGGCAAATTGGGATGGAAGGAACTTGTGTGACATTACTTTTGTCTTTGTAAGATGTTGATATAGCAGTAATGTATGTCAGATTGGCTACCTGTTGTTGTTTCTTAGGTTGGTAATACAAATATATTTGTTCCTGAAAGGTGACGCATGTTGTGCTTTTGTTTTGATAAACCATACAAAAAGGTAAATCATTAGCATACATCACCAGAGGTTCTTCTCCCTTTTGGTGCAGGCCTGTATGTTGTTGTGGGGGGGTACCCCAGTTCCTCCTGTCCAATCAGAATCATTAGAGGACAAAGGGGGATCGGCATGCCACCAAGTAAGCGGAGTAAAGAGAGGAGGATTAGGAATAAAGGCCCAATATGTGAGATTCTCATGCTCTGAAATCACCTGAACATGCATTGGAGAAGAAAAGAGGAAAAAGAAAAAAACTGATTTACTTATCCGTTTGTCCATTTTCTGGGAATTCCAGAGCAGGCCGTGCACGTTTTGATGGAATCCACTCAATGCCTTTATCCATCAAAACACAAAGAGCTCCTCTCTTGCCACATTTAACCATAAAAAAGCCCTCCCAGATATCCGTTAAGGACGTTTTAATCCACACTTTGCCAAGATTTTGTGTTGAAACGGATGTGTGTAATGCTGGCTTAGTTGGGCCATATGGATCTGAGTCTGACCCATATATCTTTCTGCAGCTGATGTGCCATCCTCCGCTAGGTTCAAAAAATTTAAAGTAAATAATGCGTGATTGAGAATACCTTGCGGATCATTCTTATAATACTCATTTCCCCCTTTCATTTTTTGTAAAGCAGTCTTTAGCATTCTATGACATCGCTCAATAATAGCTTGTCCCGTAGAATTATAGGGGATGCCAGTTTTATGGATGAAAGTTTAAAACGGAGGGCAAAAGCGGGACAGCATTAGCTACATAAACGGGATCCATAAGAATATTCAAAGGAACAGAAGGAAAGGTGCACAGGGCTAGATACACAGCTGCCAATTCTGCAACTTGAGTAGTTGAATGTCCGTGAGAGACTTGTCTGCCAGTCATTATTAGCAACCCAACCTATACCAGTTTTTCCGGTTTTCCTGGAGCAGTCAGTGAAGCGGAATTTGTGTACAAAAACAAAAGAGTGGATGGGATGGGGATTTAAAAGAAATCTCACCCATATAAGATTGCAAAGCCATTGGTATTTGTGAATTGATCATCATAACATCACCAAATTGAGAAGATGTGCACGGTAAAAAAATGGTCTGAGGGTCAGCACCTCGCACATGTAAACACCGTAAACGTCCCCTTTGAATAACCTCCGTTATTCCATCAAAATGTGCATAGAGTACCTTAGCTGGTGTGTGGGGCAATTATATCCACTCCAGCATTTTATAACCTTGCCTGCTTTTTGAAAGACGATACCAGTAGGAGTTTTAGGTGTGTTTATTCACATAAAAGCATAAGGGAATTTCTGGATCAAAGTGACTTAAGAATTGGGAGGTTAGAGCCTTGTTTACTAGGCTTAGTTCTTGTTTTGCCTCAGGGGTAGGAGTGTGCATAGAAGAGGGGGAAGAGTCACCATGTAGCAAGGAAAACAAGTGACTCAGAGAATGTGTCAGGATGCCAAGAAAAGTACGTATCCAATTGATATTTCCTAAAAGCTGTTGCAGTGTAACTAATGTTAAAGCATTGGGTATGGAAATAGAGGGAATGCATGGCTTTACCAGGTGTCTATCAATCATTAATCCTAGAAATTTCCAGGGGGAGGTAAACTGTACCTTATCTTGCACCACAAGCAGGCCAATGCCTTTTAGCAATTCAATTAATTGTTAGTATGCTGTTAATGATAAATTTTTAGTTGACGCTGCTAATAAAATATCATCAATATAATGGTAAAGTTGTATAGTAGGGTATTTGCTTTGAAAAGTTAATAACACATCTCCTACTAATTGTTGGCATATGGTGGGACTGTTCTTCATGCCCTGAGGCGAGACCTTCCACCAATATCTCTGGGGGACCTCTTGATTGTTATAAACTGGGACAGTGAATGCGAACTTTTCCCTATCAGCGGTGCACAAAGGTAGAGAAAAGAAACAGTCTTTAATGTCAATAACAACAATTTGCCAATTCTCAGGTATTAAAGAAGGGTTTGGCAATCCCTTCTGTAAAGCCCCCATAGGTTGCATGACAGCATTAATTGCCCTCAAGTCCTGGAGTAATCTCCATTTTCCAGATTTCCTTTTTATCACAATACCTGGGTGTTCCAGGGACTAGGTGAGGGTTCAATATGGCCTAATTTTAGTTGTTCCTGTCCTAGCATCTTTAAAGCCTGTAAGTTTTCTTTTGGAAGGGGCCACTGATCTATCTATACAGGCGTGATAGTTTTCCATTGAATGGGTATGGGAGGAATGTCAATAACATCAGTGGCCCCTAGGAAAAAGGCTTAACATTTAGAGATAGTTTCCATTGAGAAAGCAAATCTCGCCCCCATAGGGAGTATGGAGTTGGAAGAATGTAGGGTGTAATTAAGGCAATTCTGTTTTCAGGTCCTCCGAACTTGAGTATGTGATCACTTACCTCAGGCATCATAAGCCCCCTTACACCTTTTACAGATGCAGAGGTTTGATTTTTAGGCCAATGGGGAGGCCAAGTTTGCGAGGCTATAATGGTTTTATCGGCCCCCATATCCAGGAGCTCTTCAAAGGGAATCTCCTGTATGTATACTGTAAGAATGGACCAATTTAATGTTAATGACTGTATCCAGAAAGCACCGTCGGCAGTGTGGCTGAAGCCACTGGCCCCACTCTTGGCAGTGGAGGCATGAGCAGGGGACAAGTAAGGTATTAATATCAACCGAGCTATCCTCGTAAAAGCTTCTATCACATAATAACTAGATGAACGGACCATGATTTTTATTTCACGTTGATAGTGCTGACTATCAATTACCCCGGGAATGATGTTTAAGCCCTTCAAAGCTGAACTAGAGCGTCCCATTAATAACCCAAAATGTCCTGATTGTAAAGGTCCCCATACATTGGTAGGAACAAGAAAGGTTTTGTCAGCCCAATCTATGACGACTGTCTCTGAGACCATGAGATCCACTCCAGCACTCCCTGACAAGGCCAGCACTAAGTCATTCACATAGAGTTGGCCTGATTGAAAGCTCCTCAAACTTGGTTTTTCGGGGCACTGGGGAGTGTGCCCCATTTCGAGTTTCCTGACGCCAAGTCATGGTTGGTTAGATTACCATCTACATTAATATTAGAGCGACATTGATTCGCCCAATGGAATCCCCTTCAGCACTGAGGACATGGTTTAGAAGGTGGCTTTTTAATATCGGCTGGCCCCGCTTTACCAGGGATATCTTTTGGACCGGACTTGGCATTGTTTTGCACGGTGTCTAGGTCTTCCGCACTTAAAACAGGCACTGTCAAAAAGCACCTTTGGGCAGCTGCAAAAACGCTGCCACCATTACTTTAGCCACGTGACTATGAGTTCCTATTTCCTGACAGGCTCGCAGCATATCCCCTAAGGTATGAGTTCGCCCTTTAAGGTGACATAGTAGACTGGCAATCAGCATTAGCATTTGCAAAGGCTACTTTCAACAGGATAATTTGAGCCACTTCAGGATGAGCTATTTGTCTCTCAATTGCCTGCTGGAGATGGTCAATAAATTCTATGTATGGCTCCTTCGGTCCTTGACGGACATTCACAAAGGAATTGGTGGCTCTGTCTGCCCCTGAAGGGGGAATTGCCTTCCAGGCTGCTAATGCCACCTCTGAACATTGTCTAGGCAACATTCCATCTGCCTCAGCCTGTGCTTGAGGCATCTCATATTGGCCGACCCCCTGTAACATGTCAGCACTGATTGGGAGAGGGGGGTTTAAAGATAGATTATCCATAGGTCGGGATACAGATATCTCATTATACCCAGACTTGAAAAGGGTATATTCAGCATACGACAAAAGAGTATTTGCAAGCAAAAGCCAATCACAGGGTAGCATACAATAACTGGCTCCCAGTGCCTCTATCATCCCAGTGAAAGGTGACTGCACTCCATTCTCTCTAATGCTCTTTTTCAGCTCCTTAAACACCCAAAAAGGAAGGGATTTATGTTCTCTTCGCCCATGATTGACCATTATGGGGAAAGCACGAGAAAAACATCAGGATCTCCATGATTTAGTCCTTCCCAAAGGCAATTATGAACCACACTATACTGCCTGGAATCAATATACGGGGCTGGTGGAGTACAAAGAGGAGCAGTAGGCAAGACAGGAGGGTTCTTGAAGGCGAAACGCCTCTCTAAAGGAGGGGGGAATGGTAAATCATCATCATCTGAGGACGTTTGTTCAAAATTTGTCTGAGATTTACTAACGGCCTTTTTAAAAGACTCTCATGGTGGTGAGCAAGGTGGAGGGGGTAGTGGTGGTGCCTCCTCAGCTTTGCCTGAAGGGCGCTCGGGTGAAGAGGCCGATCTTTCCTCATCTGATAAATCCGACAAAGGGAACAGCGCAGTACGTACTGTTCCCCAAGTCGTTAAGATATGTACATCCTTTAAAAGGCCATGCTCAAAGCCAGACTTTAGTGCCTTACCAGCCCTTTCCCACAACTCAATGTCCAAAGTGCCGTCCTCAGGGAAGCAGGGGCAACGTGTAGATATTGCCAGCAATAGCCTCTGTAACTCGGCGGGAGAAAGTGAAACTGAAATCACCTTCAGCAGCTGGTGAAGTGTCTTAAAGTATAACTTCTGCTGGGTCGTCAATTGTTGGCCCATCGTTCTCACGGCAGACTGCCGAAAGGCGGTTGAAATTCCCCCATATCGTTACTCACCAACAATGCCGCTGATGTTAGATCACGTCGGGATCACCATATGTCAGTGTTGCAATCCACTATACCCATCAGGATAGATGCAGAGATGGCTGATGGCCACTCTGAGTTTATTATAACCAGCCTTTCAGTATATACATAGCTTACATCTGTTAAACATACACAGGTGTTCTGGACGAAGTAATTAGTGAATGCCAAGAATTCTTAGTGATTTCTCAAGGATCCCTCCCTCAGCCTCTGTTTTGATATTATCATGTTATTGCTGTGCTCGTATGTTTTTATCTTGGAGCATGCAAGGCCTCCTAGGCAACAGCCCCTCCTGCTCCCAATGTTGTGTCTCCATCTGTGCCCCCAGGTGACTGTGCCTGGCTTAGATTGCCTCCCCCTGGAGGTCTTACCTGTCCTTGACTGACCAGCCTTCTCACCTCCGGGTCACAGTGTGTTGGCAAGCCTTTTCCAGTGATTATTTACCCTTCCTGCATCAGGGGCAGCTACAATCCCAGAGGGGACATCATAAGGCCCTGTGTCACCACACAGATCATCCTCCCAGATCAAGGAGGTGCCACACAAAGGATCTAGTTCTCCCCTCCTGGGCCTCCCCTGCTCCTGTCCAGAACTGCCCAGTGGGATGGTCTCAGGTGAGGAGCTCGAAGGATGGGGATCCTGGCAGAGCTACTGAGCAGGAGAGTGGGGGAAAGACAGTCTTCCTGACACTGGTGGGGTGTTGGGGAGACCCCTAAACTCCCTCTCCCCTTCACACTGGCTGGGGGATTCAGGTCCTAGAGCCCTCAGTGCAGTGGGGTGTGCTGTGCCCCCCAGAATCTCCTCCCTCTCACTTGGGCAGACCCACCTGCTGGCAGGTCCATCCATGTCAGGATCAGGGGGACAAGGTCATATGATGATAAACCAGGCAGAGTCCTGGGACACACAGCAGAAAGAGCCCCCAGTGCCCAGAGGGGCTCAACTCACTGTGGACCTATTGTGTGCCAGGAATATGCAGGCAGCCTAGAGCAGGAATGGTGGCCACCACCAGCATTCTAGTAGAGAGAGTGGAAGGTGGAAAGTGCACACTCTTAAATACAACCAGAACAGCTTAGATCCAAAGCAACCCCAGCCATGCCCAAATAAGAAAGATGGTCACTGGGACAAATGCACAGACAGAGGATCTATTCATCAACACCATGGAGAAACTACAGTAAAACCACAGAAAGCAGAATGACAGCTCCTCAAAAAATAAAATTGAAGTCAAAGACGATTATAATCTACCTCAAGAGAATTCAAAATAGCTGTCATAAAGAAACTCTTTGAGTTACAAGAAAAGTCAGATAGACAGTACAATGAGCTCAGGAATAAAATTAGTGAACACAAGGAACACTTCAACAAAGAGTTTGAAACTCTAAAAAGAAGCCAAACAAAAATTCTGGATATGAAGAACACAATTATGAGGAATAAAATGATGTAGAAGGCATAAACAGTGAAGCAGACGTTATGGAGGAGAGAACCAGTGAGCTAGAGGATAGAAACCTACAAATGATCCAAGTGGAAAGGGAGAGAGAACTAAGACTTTTAAAAAATGAAGGAATTCTTTGTGAAATACCAACCCAATTAGGAAACATGACATAAGGAATATAGGTATCCTAGAGGAAGACAAGAAGGAGAAAGGAGCAGAGAGTATATTCAAGAAAATAATAGCTGAGAACTTCCCACCCCTGGGGTGAAAGTGGACATACAAGTACACAAAGCTAATAGAACTCCTTATTAAATCAATGCAAATAGGCCTTCTCCAAGGCATTTAATATTAAAACTGGCAAAAGTCATTGACAAAGAAAAAATATTGAGGGCAGCAAGAGAGAAGAAAATAACCTACCAAGGAACACCTATCAGGCTCTCAGTAGATTTCTCAGAAGATACCGAAAAGGTGAGAAGAGAGTGGAATGATATATTCAAAATACTGAAAGACGGAAACTATCAGCCAAGAATACTCTATCCAGTGAAATTATCTTTCACATATGACAGAGAAATAAAATCTTTCACAGACAAACAAAAGCTGAGGGAGTTAACTGCCACTAGACCTGCTTTAAAAGAAATGATGAAGGATGCCCTCCCACCTGAAACACAAAGGCAAAGGTTTACAAAGCATTGAGCAAGGAGATGAATAGACACAAAAAATCAGAAAAGTGCAGCTGTATGTCAGAATAGGTTAGCAAAGATTTAATTATAATATAAAGGATAAAGGGAAAGAAAGCATCAAAAATAAACATAGCCACCTCGATTTGGTCACAAAGCATCAACACAAAAAGAATGATTTGTGACAACAAAAACAAAGAAGGTGAAGAGGAATGTAAAGGAACCAGCTAGGCTGATGGAGATAAGAAGCTGTCAGAAAATGGACTATCCCATCTATGAGATCTGTATACGATCTTCATGGTAACCAGAAAACAAATAATCAGAGCAGAGTCACAAATCATAAGTAAAGAGGAAACTGAGAAAAACATCACAAAAAAACACAAAACTGAAATACAAGGGAAAACAAACAGTGGAAATATAGAACAACCAGAAAACAAAAGCTAAAATAGCTATATTAAGCCTGCACAAATCAATAATCATTCTAAATATAAACAGGTTGAATTCACCAATCAAACGACACAGAGGAGTTAGATGGACTGAAAAACAGGAACCAACAACATGCTGCATCTGGGAAACACCTCTCAACTCTAAAGACAAACACAGTCTCAAAGTGAAGGGATGGAAGATGCTACTCAGGACAAACAGCAAGCAAAAGAAAGCAAGTGTTGCCACATTTACATCAGACAAAGCAAACTTTAAGATAAAGATGACAAGAGATAAAGTTGAGCATTATATAATTATAAAAGGGACATTCCACAAAGAAGACATAACACTTATTAATATATATGTACCTAACACGGGAGCACCAAAGTATAAAGCAAATATTAACAGACCTAAAGGGAGAAGTTGACAGCAACACAATAGTAGTAGGGGATCCTAAGACCCCACTTATGTCAATGGATAGATCATCCACACAGAAAGTCAACAAGGAAACAGTGGCCTTAAATGAAACACTAGACCAGAAAGACTTAATAGATATACATATAAAACATTCCATCCAAAAAGAGCAGAAGACACATTCTTCTCAAGTGCACATGGAACATTCTCAAAGATAGACCATATGTTGGGAAACAAGCCAAGCCTCAATAAATTTAAGAAGATTGAAATCATATAAAGCATGTTTTCCAACCACAATGATATGAAAGTAGAAATCAATGATAAGAAAAAAGCTAAAAAGTCACAAATACGTGGAGCCTAAGCAACATGCTACTTAACAACTGCTGGGTCTATGAAAATGAAAACACAGCATGCCAAAACTTAAGAGATGCAGCAAAAGTGGTACTAAGAGGGAAGTTTATACCAATACAGGCCTCCATCAAGAAACAAGAAAAATCGCAAATAAATAATCTTACACTGTACCTAAAAGAACTAGAAAAAGAAGAACAAATGAAGCCCCAAGTCAGTAGAAGGAAGGAAATAATAAAAATATGAGCAGAAATTAATGAAATACAGACTGAAAATACAGTAGAAATGATCAATGAAACTAAGAGCTGGTTCTTCAAGACGATAAACAAAATTGACAAACCTTTAGCAAGACTCCCTAATAAACAAAGAAAGAAGACTCGAATAAATAAAATCAGAAATGAAGAGGAGAAATCACAATGGACACCACAGAAATACAAAGGATTAT
>NW_025799351.1:0-1119 GCF_021613505.1 Equus quagga
TATATATTAAATATGAATAAACATTTATGAAATACTCATAATTAACAAATTTAAAATAAATATGTATTATAAATAGTGATATAATATTTATATGCATTATAAAATTTATACAGTTTTATTAAAATTATATACATTTAGTATAAAAATATACTTTTTAAATGTTTCCATTGTTTTTTAAAAAAATTGTTTTATTGAGATCATATTGGTTCATAATATTGTGCACATTTCAGGTACACATTATTATGTTTCCGTTTCTGTATAGACTGCATTGTGTTCACCACCAAGAGTCTAGTTTTTACCCATCACCCAACGTGCATGTCCCTTTACCCCTTTCATCCTCCTTCTCCCCCTTCCGCTCTGGTAACCACTAACCTGTTCTCATCTATGTGTTTGTTTATCTTCTAATATATGAGTGAATTCATACCATATTTGTCTTTCTCTGTCTGACTTATTTCACTTAGCATAATACCTTCAAGGTCCATCAATATTGTCATAAACAGCACAATTTTGCCTTTTATGGCTAGTAGTACACCATTGTGTGTATACACGTATACACACCTTCTTTATCCATTCATCCATTGATGGGAGATTGGGTTGCTTTCACATCTTGACTATTGTGAATAACGCTGTGATGAACATAGGGGTGTGTAAATATTCTTGAATTATTGATTTCGTGTTCTTTGGTTACTCAGTAGTGGAATAGTTGGATCATATGGTATTTTTATTTTTAATTTTTTGATAAATTTCCATACTGTTTTCCATAGCGGCCGCACCAGTTTGCATTCCCACCAGCAGTGTATGAGAGCTCCCTTTTCTCCACATCCTCTCCGACACTTGTTATTTCTTGTCTTAATTATAGCCATTCTGACAGTTGTGAGGTGACATCTCATTTGTAGTTTTGCATTGCATTTCCCTAATAATTATTGATGTTGAATATCTTTTCACTTGTTTGTTGGCCATCTGTATATCTTCTTAGAGAAGTGTTCATATCCTCCACCCTTTTTTTGATTGAGTTCTTTTTTTGTGAGATGTGTATGTACTGGAGATTATATATTTTGAAAATTAATCCCTTGTCCCATATAAGATTTGCAAATATTCTCTCCCATTTGGTGAACTTTC
>NW_025799352.1:0-1119 GCF_021613505.1 Equus quagga
GAAAGTTCACCAAATGGGAGAGAATATTTGCAAATCTTATATGGGACAAGGGATTAATTTTCAAAATATATAATCTCCAGTACATACACATCTCACAAAAAAAGAACTCAATCAAAAAAAGGGTGGAGGATATGAACACTTCTCTAAGAAGATATACAGATGGCCAACAAACAAGTGAAAAGATATTCAACATCAATAATTATTAGGGAAATGCAATGCAAAACTACAAATGAGATGTCACCTCACAACTGTCAGAATGGCTATAATTAAGACAAGAAATAACAAGTGTCGGAGAGGATGTGGAGAAAAGGGAGCTCTCATACACTGCTGGTGGGAATGCAAACTGGTGCGGCCGCTATGGAAAACAGTATGGAAATTTATCAAAAAATTAAAAATAAAAATACCATATGATCCAACTATTCCACTACTGAGTAACCAAAGAACACGAAATCAATAATTCAAGAATATTTACACACCCCTATGTTCATCACAGCGTTATTCACAATAGTCAAGATGTGAAAGCAACCCAATCTCCCATCAATGGATGAATGGATAAAGAAGGTGTGTATACGTGTATACACACAATGGTGTACTACTAGCCATAAAAGGCAAAATTGTGCTGTTTATGACAATATTGATGGACCTTGAAGGTATTATGCTAAGTGAAATAAGTCAGACAGAGAAAGACAAATATGGTATGAATTCACTCATATATTAGAAGATAAACAAACACATAGATGAGAACAGGTTAGTGGTTACCAGAGCGGAAGGGGGAGAAGGAGGATGAAAGGGGTAAAGGGACATGCACGTTGGGTGATGGGTAAAAACTAGACTCTTGGTGGTGAACACAATGCAGTCTATACAGAAACGGAAACATAATAATGTGTACCTGAAATGTGCACAATATTATGAACCAATATGATCTCAATAAAACAATTTTTTTAAAAAACAATGGAAACATTTAAAAAGTATATTTTTATACTAAATGTATATAATTTTAATAAAACTGTATAAATTTTATAATGCATATAAATATTATATCACTATTTATAATACATATTTATTTTAAATTTGTTAATTATGAGTATTTCATAAATGTTTATTCATATTTAATATATA
>NW_025799353.1:0-1119 GCF_021613505.1 Equus quagga
GAAAGTTCACCAAATGGGAGAGAATATTTGCAAATCTTATATGGGACAAGGGATTAATTTTCAAAATATATAATCTCCAGTACATACACATCTCACAAAAAAAGAACTCAATCAAAAAAAGGGTGGAGGATATGAACACTTCTCTAAGAAGATATACAGATGGCCAACAAACAAGTGAAAAGATATTCAACATCAATAATTATTAGGGAAATGCAATGCAAAACTACAAATGAGATGTCACCTCACAACTGTCAGAATGGCTATAATTAAGACAAGAAATAACAAGTGTCGGAGAGGATGTGGAGAAAAGGGAGCTCTCATACACTGCTGGTGGGAATGCAAACTGGTGCGGCCGCTATGGAAAACAGTATGGAAATTTATCAAAAAATTAAAAATAAAAATACCATATGATCCAACTATTCCACTACTGAGTAACCAAAGAACACGAAATCAATAATTCAAGAATATTTACACACCCCTATGTTCATCACAGCGTTATTCACAATAGTCAAGATGTGAAAGCAACCCAATCTCCCATCAATGGATGAATGGATAAAGAAGGTGTGTATACGTGTATACACACAATGGTGTACTACTAGCCATAAAAGGCAAAATTGTGCTGTTTATGACAATATTGATGGACCTTGAAGGTATTATGCTAAGTGAAATAAGTCAGACAGAGAAAGACAAATATGGTATGAATTCACTCATATATTAGAAGATAAACAAACACATAGATGAGAACAGGTTAGTGGTTACCAGAGCGGAAGGGGGAGAAGGAGGATGAAAGGGGTAAAGGGACATGCACGTTGGGTGATGGGTAAAAACTAGACTCTTGGTGGTGAACACAATGCAGTCTATACAGAAACGGAAACATAATAATGTGTACCTGAAATGTGCACAATATTATGAACCAATATGATCTCAATAAAACAATTTTTTTAAAAAACAATGGAAACATTTAAAAAGTATATTTTTATACTAAATGTATATAATTTTAATAAAACTGTATAAATTTTATAATGCATATAAATATTATATCACTATTTATAATACATATTTATTTTAAATTTGTTAATTATGAGTATTTCATAAATGTTTATTCATATTTAATATATA
>NW_025799354.1:0-1019 GCF_021613505.1 Equus quagga
ATTTTTGTATGTTGATTTTGTACCCAGCAACTTTACTGTATTCATTGATTATTTCTAAAAGTTTTTTGGTGAATTCTAATGGAGTTTCTATATAGAGAATTCTGTCATCCATAAATAGTGACAGTTTTCCTTCTACTTTTCCAATTTGGATCTCTTTTATTTCTTTTTCTTGCCTAATTGCTCTGGCTAGGATTTCTATTACTTGTTAAATAAACGTGGCAAGAGTGGACATGCTTACCTTTTCCCTCATTTAAAGGAACAGCTTTCACTTTTTCACCATGGAGTATGATGTTGGCTGTGAGTTTTTCATATATGGCCTTTATTATGTTCAGGCATTTTCCTTCTATACCCACTTTATCAAGAGTTTGTATCATAAATGGATATTGGATCCTGTCAAATGCTTTCTCTACATCTGTTGAGATGATCATGTGATTTTTATTCATCGTTTTGTTAATGTGGTGTATCACATAGATTGATTTGCAGATGTTGAACCCTTGCTGCATCCCTGGAATAAATCCCAGTTGATTGTGGTGTATGATCCTTTTAATGTATGGTTGTATTCAGTTTGGTATTTTGTTGAGGCTTTTTGCATGTATGTCCATCAGCTATACTGGCCTGTAATTTTCCTTCTTTGTGTTGTCCTTGTCTGGTATCCAGGTAATGTTGGCCTTATAAAATGAGGTAGGAAGCATCCTCTCCTCTTTAGTTTTTTGAATGGTTTGAGTAGAACAGATATGAAACCTTATTTAAATGTTTGGTGGAATTCACTAGAGAAGCCGTCTGTCCCCGGACTTTTATTTTTTTTTGGAGGTTTTTGATGACTGTTTCAGTCTCTTTACTTGTGATTGGTCTATTCAGAGTCTCTATTTCTTCTTGATTTAGTTTTGGGAGATTGTATGATGATAAGAATTTATCCAATTCTTTTAGGTTATCCAATTTGTTGGCAAATAGGTTTTCATAGTATTTTCTTTCATAATCCTTTGTATTTCTGTGGTGTCCATTGTGATTTCTCCTCTTCA